>NC_140362.1:20985000-21087500 GCF_054491055.1 Hypomesus nipponensis | reverse complement strand
GTTGCTGAGAAAAATCATTAAATAAAATGACGTCTCTGCCTCTCTGTCCCTCACAGTCTGAGGAGATAATGTGCTGAAGTTCACATCCAACAGACATACGACAACAGTCCCCCCCCCCCCCCCCTCCCTTTAACCAGCAGGAAATTCTATGCAGACGTGATTTACAAATTTGGCGTGACGATTGCTCTCGTCTTTCCATTTGGCAGGCGCTCTGGCTAGCTGACTGCAGTGAAGCTGCTGCTGCTCTCCCTCTGTCAGGGTCACAAAGGAGGACATTAACTAGCAGCATTATTATCTCTGTTGTGTTGAGTGAGATCGCAGCACAAAGGCCAGGGTCAGGGGTGTTCGTTTGTAAGAGAGAAAGGGATAGTGAGAGAGAGAGAGAGACAGAGAGAGAGAGAGAGAGAGAGAGAGAGAGAGAGAGAGAGAGAGAGAGAGAGAGAGAGAGAGAGAGAGAGAGACAGAGAGAGAGAGAGAGAGAGAGAGAGAGAGAGAGAGAGGAAGCTGGAATCTGAAAATGCTAATCCAGTTCTCTATTAAACCTACATTTACATTTACAAGACACATTTTGTTTGGAAACCAAACTCTAAGGTATGTGAACAAACACAGTGCATGTGTGAGAGAGAGAGAGAGAGAGAGAGAGAGAGAGAGAGAGAGAGAGAGAGAGAGCGTGTACACTGAGTGGTTGTGTGTTTCATTGTGTAAGTATGGATGTGAATGCCAGGTGTAACCCTCTCTCTCTCTCTCTCTCTCTCTCTCTCTCTCTCTCTCTCTCTCTCTCTCTCTCTCTCTCCCTCTCTCCCTCATCGAGTGATGCTCCCCTGCTCACGTTCCTCCTCTCACTCACTCCTTCCAAGTTGTGTTGCGTCTGTGAGTGAAGAAATCTCTGAATGCACGGGCTGAGGCAACAGGGTCACAGACAGAAAGAGAGAGGGAGGGAGAGGCAGAGTGGAGGGGGGGGGCAGAAGAGGGATACAGCGGGGAAGCAGGCAACCCACGCGAAATGATTTTTTTTTCCTGTGCAAACACTCTTTCCATCTGCCCTGCTCTCGCTCCCTCCATCTCAGACTGGCGCTAATGTGCTGGAGAACCCTGGCCACCTCTGACGTCTCCCTCTCCCTCTCTGCTGTCTCCCCCCCCCCAGCACCACCATTCTCAGCGGCCCTAAACATTCTTTCCCCGCCTGTCATTGTGTGTGTCTTGTCTGCATCCATGTCTCTTCCTCCATCTCGTCGTCCTCTCAAACCGCTCACCTCTCGCTCTTACGTTCGTCACCAGCCTCGTCTCGCCACGCCCTCCCTCCTTCCCTCCCTCCCTGCATCCTTTCTCTTTTTCCCTCTTTCTTACTGTATGACTTTGAGGTACAAAGGCTTGATGGACTATCGTCACAAAAGACCCACACAATCAACATGACAGAAACACGTAAACAAACTGATTTCTCAGCGGTGACATAAACACCCTGTGAGCATTTCAGGAGTTAATCAGTTTTACCCTCCAACTTCCCGGTGTGACCCCTCAGAGGAACTTCCAAAGAGAGAAAGACTGAATTGAAAAGAAAAAAAAAGACAGTGAAAGAGAGAGAGAGAGAGGGAGTAAAATCGTCTATTTTTAGCACATTCTTTGGCACGGGCTGAAGGTACCCAGGAGACATTCCCGGTGTCTTTGTCAGTCTCCCCTCAACGTCTGCCTGCGAGTGAGGGGGAGTGTCGGCGGGTGAAGTATCTGGATCCACCTGACCGCCCGCCTGTTGGCCTGCCGGCGCGCCTCTCTCTGGAGGCCCAGTGCGTCTGTCTCTGCGTCAGCCACACTGCGTCCCTTGTCATGTTAGGGTTAGCATGTCAACGGATGCTGAAAAGCTGCTGACAAACTGTCCAGGGAAACCAAAGAGGGTGTGGGGGGGGGAGATGGGGAGAGAGGGGTGTGGGGGGGGGGGGGGCAGGTTGGGAGGGACAGGGGGTTTGGGGGGAGAGGGGCAGTGTGGGGGGGGGGATGGGGTATTGGGGGGGAGTGGGGGGGGGCAGAGGGGCAGGAGGGCAGGAGGGCAGACAGACAATGGAAATCAGGAATTCTGTGACGTCGCAATCTGACCCACTGAGTCACACAATGTCACACACAGAGTATTTGTGTGTGTGTGAGTGTGAGGGGGGGTGCTAGAATGCCCTTTGTGGACCCCCACACATCAGACACATTGTGTGCACACACAGGCGTGCTTACGTCTGTCACAATGTTAGAAGAGCTCACACCACTTCAGTTATCCTGGATTTAACCCCATTATACACCCCCCACCCCCACCCCCCACACCCTCACCTCCCACACCCCCTCCCCCCACACCCCCACCACCTCACCTCCCAGCCTGCCCCCCCCCCACACCCCCATCCCTCACCCACCCACCCCCTCACCTCCCAGCCTGCCCCCCCCCACACCCCCATCCCTCACCCACCCACCCCCTCACCTCCCAGCCTGCCCCCCCCCCACACCCCCATCCCTCACCCACCCACCCCCTCACCTCCCAGCCTGCCCCCCCCCACACCCCCATCCCTCACCCACCCACCCCCTCACCTCCCAGCCTGCCCCCCCCCACACACCCATCCCTCACCCACCCACCCCCTCACCTCCCAGCCTGCCCCCCCCCACACCCCCATCCTTCACCCCCCCTCCCCCTCACCCCTCACCTCCCAGCCTGCCCCCCCCCGTCACCCCCTCACCTCCCAGCCTGCCCCCCCCCACCCCCTCACCTCCCAGCCTGCCCCCCCCCCCACCCCCTCACCGCCCAGCCTGCCCCCCCCCCCCCCCCCCCCCCCCCCCCTGAGGAGCTGAACCTGACAGGGGCCATCTGTCTCCAGGCGCACTGACGCACATCTGCCCTCTCCATCACGGCCAATTCATTACAGCAGAGGCCATTATAAACCTGCTATCATAAATCAATGCCTGACAACAATGAAGCCGGACATCAGCCAATCACGGGTGCTGTCTTGTCGCCGCGGCAGCAGAGCGGGTGTAATTGTGCATTTCCTGTACGTCAACTACCTGTATAGGAGTCCTTGTGTACATTTCATCATAACCATCAGCTGACGCAGTCAGGAAAACGGAAATGTAATCATAACGATTGATCTCTCTGTGAGGGGGCCTTCCTGAGTTTCCTTGTCTGGATAGACTGTTTCAGCATTTTGTGCCAGATTGTTGATGTTGGAAAGGAAAAACAAACAGGGGGTTTCTGGATAACTTTGACATTACAACGAGTGGCTGAAGTGGTTCAGAATCACAATGAGTCGACACAAAACACAAAACACCACCAGCTGTCAATTGTTTAATACTGTTGGAGACAAATCCAATGTTCTGTTATTGTCTATGTCAACTGTGAACTATCTAGCCTTATCTGCTTTCACCAGCTTACACCGTCAGGGACTACCGTGTGTGTGTGTGTGTGTGTGTGTGTGTGTGAGTGTGAGTGTGAGTGTGAGTGAGAGTGAGAGTGAGTGAGTGAGTGAGTAGGGGGGGGGTCATACAGTATAACGTGTTTCAACCCCCACGGGTCTTTGAGTAATGATCATGACATTGAATTTGTCTTTCATCATCAAAAGCACATCAACCTCCCCTGTCTCTAGGTGTGTTAATCCTGCCTGTCACATGCTCAGAGATAAAAGTTCAAACACTGAACTGCGTTCTCTGAGTTAAAGTGCAGTTCAACACCTTGATTGTTACCAGCGGACGGTGTGAGTCAGGGACATAATATGTCCGTTTTTGTAATCCTTCTATTCTGGTGAAGAATGTTTGCTCACCCTTTGACCCAATCCCACGTTTCTTATGACCCGAGACTATTACTGCTATCGGGGGCAAAGATTCAAACACCACGCTTGTCTCTTTTCATCAACAACATGCAGTGACTCAGGGCTTTGAAATGAAAGTTATCCTTTCAAGGTCTATTTTTGGAAGTCCAGAGTTTACATTTGTTACTGTAACATTCCCACCCACTATGCCTGACTGTCTCTAGGCCCTCATTCTCAGTTTCCTGCTCCTCTCACCAGGTCTGCCTTGGTGGAAGCGCGGTGTCGGGTCGCTCAGGGCCCCCTAGAGCCTGTCTTGTATTAACAACACCCCCGCGATTGGCTGGACCCCACCTAGTGCCAGGAAGAATGCAGAGTATGTCAGGAATGTCCGTGTCAGAGATAAGTGTGTGTGGGGGGGTGGGGGATGGAGGGAAATTCCCCTGGAAGAGAACTCTGAAACAACAAGGCTCGGTGACCGTCACTAGGGAGAAAAGACAGGGATGACGAAAGAGAGATGGGATGGGAGAGGACAACTGGACAAAGATAGTTTGGTTTTGACAGTAAAGGGCAAGTTCACAACGGGCCTTGGAAGAAGGGATCCATTGTGTTGGGTATCTCTGATCCACCGTGTTGGGTATCTCTGATTCACCGTGTTGGGTATCTCTGATTCACCGTGTTGGATATCTCTGATCCACCGTGTTGGGTATCTCTGATTCACCGTGTTGGGTATCTCTGATCCACCGTGTTGGGTACCTCTGATTCACCGTGTTGGGTACCTCTGTGGGCATGAAGGGACGAGCTGAGCTGCAACACAGGAAAGACAAGCCCTCTGAATCTGCATGTTTCTGACACAGAAAGAGGAAGAGGAGGAGACGAACGCCTCACGCTCTCATGGTTGGCTGGTGAGTCGTAGGCTTTGACAGCTCCTCTGCGTGACTCTGTCTGCACCACCCCAGGCCGTCCTCTCACACCTTACAGCCACGTTATCCCACCGAGCTGAAGCCAGGGGCTCTAACCTCAGTTTTTATCACACAACCTTTCCCAGACGTGGGATCAGTGTTGACCTGGGATCAGTGTTGACCTGGGATCAGTGTTGACCTGGGATCAGTGTCTGAAGACCATGTCAAGCCTAAGTCACCTGTCTGCCTGCCAGTGCTGATCAGGGAGCAGAGTGTAATTGTTATAAACTGCTAAAGTGTCTGGGGAGAGATCGGATTACCTACCCACCAACAGGGTAGTTCCCTCGGCTTCCTGCCGTATTACATCAGAGCTTAGGCTCCCTCATCCGTGAGCAAGCACATACCTCCCAGTCATAGAGGCCAGGCCACCGGCACACTGCTTTAATAGCAGGGGGGGGGGGGGGGGCAGGAAGCGAAAGCTCTGATCTCTATATATGGGGTGTGTACGAGTATCCACGGTGACAGAGTGAAAGTGGGAGGGTGAGAGATGCACTGGGGGATCCAAGACGATGTGCCAGCTCAGGACAGCCACAGTGACCGAGCTGATAACTTGTGTGTGTTGTGTGTTGTAACCGCCTTGGTGTGTGTGTGTGTGTGTGCGTGTTTGTGCGTGTGGTTTATCTGGCCTCAACAGAGATTTAGGAGAAAATGCCTCGTTAATTATGAAGCCTCTACAGAGAACAGAAATGCACATATAAAAAGTCCCTAATGTGTCTTATCTTGCGTAGGAAATAATGATTGATGCCTCTTATACCGCAGATATTTACAACACGGACCAAAAAGGGAGGGACGGCAAAGAGAGAGACCAGGAGAGAGACAGACGGAGAGAGAGAGAGAGAGAGAGAGAGAGAGAGAGAGAGAGAGAGAGAGAGAGAGAGAGAGAGAGAGAGAGAGAGAGAGACAGACAGACAGACAGACAGACAGACAGACAGACAGACAGACAGACAGACAGACAGACAGAGAGAGAGAGAGAGAGAGAGAGAGAATCAGAACATTCTAGACAAAACTGGTGTCTTCCAGTCAAAAGCCACATTCATCTTAAAATGCTGACAGAGGAGAGAGATGGGTGGGTGACTTTTCAGACCCTAAGGCAAGTCTGAGTGCAGCCAAGCAGGGAGGAGGTGGGGGTGGGTGGGGGTGGGTGGCGGTGGGTGGGGGTGGGGAGGTGTGTGTTTGTGTGCCACTCCTGAACTTTGGTTTTCTAACTCCATTAAGCAGAACCCCTGGAGAGCTTTGGAAACCAACCTACCTGAGGAGGAGCTCCGGGCTGGAGGGAGAAAGAGAAGGAGGGAAGGAGGGAGGGAGGTGGAGAGGTGAGGAGGGAGGGAAGGAAGGAGGGAGGTGGAGAGGTGAGGAGGGAGGTGGAGAGGTGAGGAGGAAGGAAGGAGGTGGAGAGGTGAGGAGGGAGGGTGAGAGGAAGGGAGGGAGGGAGGTGGAGAGGTGAGGAGGGAGGGAAGGAAGGAGGGAGGTGGAGAGGTGAGGAGGGAGGGAAGGAAGGAGGGAGGTGGAGAGGTGAGGAGGGAGGGTGAGAGGGAGGGAGGGAGGGAGGTGGAGAGCTGAGCGTTTTTTCGGCGTGTGTGTGTTTGTTTTCCCTCACAACCAGGTCCATGGGTGAGGCCACATGGGGCTTGTATGAGGCCCCAGTGACCAGGGGTTCACTTAGGGGTGCAGGGTAGCCCCCGTCCCTCATGCCCCGCTCCACGGAGCTGACCCGGAGGAGACCCCCCTTCGGGGCACGTCCTCCTGCCCCGCCTCCTTTCCAGCTCCGCCACCCCTCACCTCCAATGTGCCGAATCAGTCGAGGCCAGAAACTCAGAGAGTATCCCACTAATATGGAAAAAAAGCCTGTTTGGAGCGAAATATGAGGGCAAATATTATTCTTCCTGATCGTAACCGCGTGGAGCACCTCTGACCTGGCAGTGAAAGTGCTGAAACAAAAAGCCCAAAGACTTTTTCTGCGCCATCAAAGGAGAGCTACATAAAATAAACAGGACCATCAGATTACCACGCTGAACATGAGGCAGCGCTAGCCTCCAGTAGCCCGCCCTGCCTCTACGCCGCCCTGCCCCAAAAGCTCTATGGGAGTTAAGTGTGGGGTCCGCTCAGTCAACACCATGACGCAAAATGGAACAAGCCTCCGACAGAAGACCTGGGGACTGACGGAATAAGGCCCCTACCCACAACCCCCGGAGCCCAGGGGAGAGACGGAGGGAGACAGGGAGACAGCAGGGGGAGAGGAACAGAGAGAGGTGCGGGAGGGGGGGGGGGAGGTGAGAGTTAAGAGAGAGAGAGAGAGAGAGAGAGGTGAGATAGGTGAAAGAGAGGGAGAGGTGAAAGAGAGGGAGGGAGAGGTGCACGAGAGGGAGGGAGAGCGAAAAAAGGAGTAGGAACGAGACGAAAACAGGGCGAGAGAGGGGAAAAAGAGAGGAGGGGAGAGAGGAGGAGGACGGGCTAGGGGCTACGACCACCGAGCCCATGTGGGTTAGGCTGGCCCACAAACACACACACAGTGGTCCGGAGGGCCAGGGGCAGGACAGACGGCCGTCAGACAGGGAGGCAGGACAGGGTGGCTGGTGACGGTACCTGGAGCTGCCACAGAGACTCTGAGGCTAAGCTGGCTAGCCCTGCTAACAGTGGGCAGCCTCAGACTGCAGGAGCTGACCTCACAGGGGCTCTTTATAAGCCTCTGAGTGTGCGAATGTGTGTGTTTGTGTGTGTGTGTGTGTTTCAGCGCGTGTGGGTGACGTAACACGTTGGCCGAAGTAGAAAGCAGATCTATCAGACTTTGAGGGAAACTGGCTTTACTACTGGCCCTGAGTTCACCTTTTAAAGGTTCTATCGCCTCCAGGCCCCCTGGTCCACTTGGAAGCCTCTCCACCCCTCCCCACCCTGCCCACCCTGCCCACCCTGCCCACCCTCCCCACCCTCCCCACCTTGCCCACCCTCCCCACCCTGCCCACCCTCCCCACCCTCCCCACCCTGCCCACCCTGCCCACCCTGCCCACCCTCAGCCCTTATCTAGCCTCAGACAGCGCCAGCTCGGTCTGGATCCTGGGATAGTTCACTCCAGGAAGATCTCTCCTCAAGACTCTCCCTTACACAACCAAAGAAGGAAAATAAACCAACGTCTGGTATCAGGAGGAGAGAAACTCCCTCCCTCCCTCAAAACTTCTCACACTTTACCTTCTACACCCCTTCCCCCCCCACCACACACACACACACACACTCACACCCAACACACCCCACGCACACACTAATCACCTCCCAGCCACATAGTCACCATGTCCATTACGTCCGAGTAATCTCATTCTCCACTTCCTCTGACGTGCTGATACCCTCCAGGTCCTGCAGGCGGGGCGATGCTGGCCGATGCCGGGGTCAGGTGAGGTGCCTGCAGATAACGATTAGTAACTGTGGCTGATTCAAACTATGGAGCTGTGAGAAAGTGTGAGAAACCATGATTATTATTAATCAGTTTTTGTTTCCTGAAACTGACACTGATACAGCCAGTGTGGCTCACTGGGCTTGGAACCAGAGGAAACACAATACCATCATGTATCTCTTTCTCCCTCCCTCCCTCCCTCCCTCCCTCCCTCCCTCCCTCCCTCCCTCCCTCCCTCCCTCCCTCCCTCCCTCCCTCCCTCCCTCCCTCCCTCCCTCCCTCCCTCCCTCCCTCCCTCCCTCCCTCCCTCCCTCTCCCTCCCTCCCTCCCTCCCTCCCTCTTTTCTTCTTGAACTCAGCTGTTTTGTAGGAAACCCCGTCTCTTTGAAGAAGGGAAGAATCTTTCATTACTCAACAGGAGAGAGAGAGAAGGTAAGAGGGAGATGATAGGGAGAGAAGAACTGGTCCATTGTCTCCCCTCTCCACCCCTCTCCCACTTGCCCCCCCCCCTCCCTCCCTCCGTCCACCAATGATAATTGTGCCGGGCTAATTACAGAGAGACTCTCCAACAGGTGTGGCACACCGCACCTGGAGAAAAGTGTGTATGTGAAGCAACAAGGGAAAGAAAGACAGAGAGAGAGAGAGAGAGAGAAAGGGAGAGAAAGGGAGAGAAGGAGAGAGAGAAAGAGAGAGAGAGAGAGAGAGAGAGAGAGAGAGAGAAGGAGGGGAGGAGAGAGAGAGAGAGAGAGAGAGAGAGAGAGAGAGAGAGAGAGAGAGAAAGAAAAAGAGAACGAAAAAGAGAGAGAGAAAGAAAAAGAGAGAGAGAAAGAAAAAGAGAGAGAGAGAGGGGGAGAGAGAGAGAGAGAGCGCTCTATGTAGTGTTGCTGTGTTATACAAAAAAAACCAAATGAGTCTATAAGTGTCTGGTTGAAAACATGTGTCATATGTGCTCAATAGTCATTTTTTTGTGCACAATACAACTCATTCCCACTTTGCAGACATATTACACATAAGTAGACAGGGGTCGAGTAGGTTAAATGTTGACTATAGACACAATATTACTCAGTCAGCATACTGTACTCTCTCCAGGGCAGCTGTTTTCAATTACCCATGCAGCATATGTGTTGAATTACTGGAAGGTTGAAATTAGCACAAAAACAATCTCACTCTCACTCATACACCGCACTGAATTCAATTGAGAGTGATCAGACAATAACTTAATTGATGAAGGCGACCGCAATGGGAGGGTCTTTGAATGATTCACTATCTATAAACGACTATCGGCCAATAACATCGCGTGATTTGCCTTTTGATAAACGCAGAGTAAGTAGAGTTTCTGGAGACATGTCCGGATGTAGAACAACCGGAGACAGCGATGATGCGTGTGGGGTCATTCACATGACTTTTTTTGTAGTTTTTACCGTAACAGGTTCAGTAGCTAACAGGAAGGGAGTAAGACATTTGGACAACAGCCAGAGGAAAAAAAGGAAAAAAGAAACGCATCGTGACATTTCCAGCTAAATATGACGTCAGTACGTTGAGAAAGGATGGATTCTCAGCGTGTCCTATCACGTGCGTATTAGAAAATAAGAAAGTTTGTTGTTTTAGAAATTTGGCCGGCTAGACAATGACAACGACCGGCTGGTTACAGTAAAACGTTAGGCCTCACATACAGATGTTAGTCACACCAGCGTGGATGACATCAGCCGTCTAGTCCCAGTCCCCGAAAACTGCGCAATAATTTTAGGCAAATGATAGGCTACTGGACTTTACAAGAACATTATCGTACATGTCCCATTAATACAATTAAGTGTTTTGTGATTTGACCGCAAAACATTGGTCACAGCCGGGTAGAAACGATATAAAAAAAACCTGCATGAATAGTCACAGACTGACATTTCAGACAGTTGAGATTCCTGTTCAATGGTCATTACGTTGTAATATACATATATGATGTGTGTTTGCCTATATGGACCTTTGTAACAGTTACTTACAATTTAATTTAATGATTAGGGCTTTGGTCGGAAGGAATTATGGCTTTCTATAATTGCCCTCACAATGTTGACTCATCATTAAACCTATGGAATGAGTCCTGCGTCGCCACCTTGTGGAACTTTCCTTAAAACCAGCCGCGAGCACTGACCGCTGCTCGATCTAGGATCTCTCCACAGCGGCCAGACCTCATTGACTATAACACAAAGTAAACATGAACAAGTTCAATACAACATTATTTTTATTATACATTTAATGATAGATTTACGTATGGCAAACGAAGAAAAAAAAACATTAAATGTATTGGTCAAACATGGTTGAAATGTAGTTAAGTTACATTGTATTAAACCTAATATAATAATATTCAATTACAATATATGTTATGCTCCTTACACAAGGATATAATCAAGCACCCATTACAGATTGACTAAAAGGATACATGAGTTAAGATTAACATCAAAATGCATTTCCCCAAATTAGATGCTTTTGTCTCAACCAATTGCATCCAGGCAACGAGTTGGATAGAACATGTCAAATACACATGGCGGTAGTAGAGGAGAACAATATTTTAATCATCACACCTCCTCCCTTTTGCAAAGAAAATCCACGGTTACCACACTGACCAGTGGAGTGTGTTGCTTTCACTATTGGTTTAGGTTTGTTTTTAGATAACGCCGTCTTATGCCTGTGGGCAGTTTCCACCTAAGATTCCATCTTAGTCGTGTTTAAAGCCTAGTCCTTTGATTGGCTGGCAGCTCATCTTGGTCAAGTCCCCACAAGAAAGTACGCAGACGCGTCACTTCCTTTTGAAGCTCGGGGCTTGGGATTGGCTGGGAGAGGTCCAGACGAGGAGTCTCATTGGGTAGGATGAGAGGGGGGTGGTCCAAGAAGCTCTCAAAGATATCTATGGTCAATGACACAAGGCGTGTTAGTTAGAGGGGCATGTTTACATCTTAAGGGAAACCAACGGCAAACATATTTGATTGGAAAGATTGACGTTAGCCTCCTGCTTTTCACCTCCACTCAGCTCTGTCCCCGGGGGCGGGGCCCAAGCAGAAGGCGGGGCCCGGGCAGGGCCCAGCTTGTAATTGGTCAGCAGGTGGTTCAGCTGGGCAGGGCTGAGGAGGGTGTGGTCCTCTTGTAGGCTGGTCCAGGTTGACTGGTAGGGTCAGGGCCGGAGAATAACCAATATTTATCATTTTAGAATAACCAATCATTTTAGAATAACCAATCATTATCATTATAGAATAGCAAATCATTATCATTATAGTATAGCTCTAATAGTTCTATCTCTAAGTTATACGTTTCTAAAGGTTGAAAAAAACATTTTGAAAAAAGTTTCAGTGTTGTCAGCACTTCGACGTTTCTTTGTCTTTAAAAACATGTATCTGAACTTCTACTGGAGTGTAGGATGTGTGTACTTTTGCCATGTCTGGTAACACCAAATTAAACTGTGTAAACATTTTTACCTGGATGAGGCGGGTTTTAGGGATGCACAGGAAGTTGACTGTGACTGAAAGCTTCTTCAGGAACTCAGAGGCAATGTCTCCAAGTCCAGCTCCTTGAAGCCAGTCCAGAACCAGGTCCAGGTTGGTGCGGATCTGGACCGCTCTGGACCAGGAGAACAAGCCATCTGGTTGAGAGAGATGGAGAGAGAGAGGACCAATCAAATCATCTGACAGATACTTTAGGTACACAAATCACAGACGTCCTCCAACCCAGCCCAACAGACCTCTCTCCAGCAACGTGTTGAGCAGGGAGGTGTTGGTGAAGAAGAACAGGTAACCGAACGTCTGGGAGGTGAGGGGGGGGGACAGGCAAGCCTCTCGGGACAGCGTGAGGGAGCAGCGGTACACCTCCACCAGCCCAGCCACCGTGGGGGGCAGGGAGGACACGTCGTCCCCCTCCTTTTCCCCCTCTCCATCCTCTCCCCCCTCCGTCTCCCTGGGCCTGGCCCTGTCCTTGTCCTTCTCGCTGGAGAAGGGGTTGGTGTCCAGGAGAGCTGGGAGGAGGGAGTACAGGGTCTGGGGACAGAGAGATACACTTGTTTTTTGTTGTTTTTGTTTGTTACGTTCCTAGAGAAATACACCAGGAGAAGGTATGAATCTTACTGTGTGATTACCTTGGTGAGGTGGTACACACATTGTTGGAACGTGTGCATTATGACATCATCCAGCTGCGCCAATGCCTCAGAACACGTGTCCATGTCTGCAGATAGGACTGGATCTCCTGGAGCTGAAATGCAACAATAAATAACAAAGAATCACAGACACTTTCTGTCATTATTTCTGAACCATTGTCTATCCAATGACACATTCCCTTTTTCTAAAGGAATGTCTTTTTCTACTTTCCTAAACCAAAAATAGTTTTTTACTTTATTTGTAATTCTTTGTCTCACCCTCAAACTCCCACTCTTTTTCCATGGCTTCAACTTTGACCTGGAAGAAGTTCAGGAGCTCCGTGGCGTTGGACATCCAGAACATCAGGGGTCGAAGGTCCAATGATAGCTTCTGTGCACTGGGCGCGCTCAGATCAGCCTCCTGCTCTGCAGAGCTGGACGCACCAGTTTCTATATTGAATTCCAATTTTCTACTATAAACTTCACTGGTTATTGCACTCACTGGTGCAACGGCGAGATCAGAATGAAATCGGTATGTTTTGAATTTACCACAACAATGTGACTTGCAAACATTCGAATGTGAATCATTCATCACGAGTGGGAGTTAGAGTTAAACAGAGGAAATGGGAGATCAGATGGAAACTTTCTTACTTTTGCGTGGGATGCTTATCCCCAAATTCCTTAATGTCATCCTGCAAGAGAAGAAGAAGAGAGAGAAAGAGAGAGAGAGAGAGAGAGAGAGGAAGAGAGAGAGGAGAGAGAGAGAGAGAGAGAGAGAGAGAGAGAGAGAGAGAGAGAGAGAGAGAGAGAGAGAGAGAGAGAGAGAGAGAGAGAGAGGAAGAGAGTTGTATGTGTGGGCTCAGTGACGGATGAGAGTCTGGACTGACTGGCCATGACCATTACAAAACATTTTCCATCTGGAGGGAAGTGACATCAGCTATCAGCGCTTCCTGCCTCAAGCTTTCTGTAAAAAGACTACCTGAACTATCTGTCTGTCTGTCTGCCTTTCTGAGATGACCTTTTCTCTTCATTAGACAGAACAGAAGCTATAGCTACAATCCCACGTGACCACATTTCTAAATGTTTAGTGATTGTCTACAATATGATTTATTTTTTTAACTTGTGTGTCATCTCACCCAAACAATTCCTTTGATTAGATTGGCTGCTTTAAGCAGTATCTGGGGTGTGAGGGCTGGGTCCAGGTGTTTGGAGGCGTGGTCTATCATGATGGACAGGAGGTAGGCGGGGCTTAAGGGCCCACTGCTTGAGTCTGGAGAGGAGTTCTTGGAGACAATCTCCTGTGGAACAGAGACCCAAACATCAAGGCCTCAATTCTCCGTCTTGCTTCAACTCAAAATAAACTTGCTGGATCCAAAGGTCGGATGCTTGATTACAAAGAGAAAGGTCTAGATACAAGTTGCTATGCTGGAAGTTTGCATAGTTCTCACCTGCAGCAAGGTGTCAGTGTGTCGAGGCTGGAACTTCAACAGGGCCTCGGTTGAACCCAGGTACTGCCTCAGCGCTTCCTGTCTGTCCACCAATCCCGAAGAGCAGCACACGGAGGGGGTGTCGGCCTGCCACGGCAGGGCCAATGCCAGAGGAGCTGCTGGGGTCACGCGGGGGTCACGGTACAGGAAGAGGAAGTGCTCCCCCAGGCCAATCACATCCCCTGGTTTAAGCACCGCCTCCCTGTACAGGGCGGCACCGTTGTGCGTGACGGCACCACCCCTGAAAGGACGTACCAGCGCTGGGGACAGGAGGAGGGTCAGAGGTCAGAGAGATGGATGGATAGCTTTGCTGAGGGGCGGTTCTATGGGCGTGTCTAAAGCCTTCTATGGGCGTGTCTAATGCCTTCTATGGGCGTGTCTAAAGCCTTCTATGGGCGTGTCTAAAGCCTTCTATGGGCGTGTCTAAAGCCTTCTATGGGCGTGTCTAAAGCCTTCTATGGGCGTGTCTAAAGCCTTCTATGGGCGTGTCTAATGCCTTCTATGGGCGTGTCTAAAGCCTTCTATGGGCGTGTCTAAAGCCTTCTATGGGCGTGTCTAATGCCTTCTATGGGCGTGTCTAAAGCCTTCTATGGGCATGTCTAAAGCCCTCTATGGGCGTGTCTAAAGCCTTCTATGGGCGTGTCTAAAGCCCTCTGTGACATTGCATGTAAACAGGGCTACACAAGTCAAATGTGCTGTGGTGGAGCTTGTCTGCTCTGCATCCTTCAGTGTGTCAGCTGTGGTCCCTGCAGGGCTGTGGAGGCGGGATGAGTGAGAGCGCTGTACCTCGTCCGGAGGGCGTCTCGGGGACAGCAGAGTCCCTCCTGACCAGGAGATGTCTGACCAGGAGGTCTGGAGCCGAGAGGAAGGTCTCCACCTTCAGCGGCCTCTTCCCCTTCCTCTCCCTCTCTCGGTCCTTCTCTCTCTCCCTCATGGTGGGCTTTCTCCCAAACACGTGTGTGTGACCCGCCATGATGTACAAAACAAAGTCCTGAACAAAACACAACAACACAAGGATGGGGAGGGCAGAGAGAAAAGAGAAGGCGGAGGAGGCTGTTATCTTCCGAGTGCCATGCTTAACGATAAGCGGCCATCTTTGCCATCTTAAGTTACACAGAGGGCAGGAGATATGGTATGAAGAGTGTCACAGTTTGTCACAATGGGGACCTATGTGAGGTCATTGTCCGAGATGGAGTGATGTGCACAGAGGGCCTCTTGTGCTCTCTGGAGGTATTGTGCTCCTGGTTGAATGGGAGAGGCTGGAAAATAGATACAAACAGTGATGGTATGTGGAGATTAGAGACATGCAGGTATGAAATCATGTCCAGGGTGTGTGTGTGTGTCTGGGTGTGTGTGTGTGTGTGCGTGTGTGTCGCTGCATGACGCGCCCTGCGTGCACATGGGTGTGTGTGTGAGTGTGTGTCTGTGAGTTTGTCTGCTTGTGTGTACATGTGCACGTCTGTTAGTGTGTGTGTGTGTGATATAATCTGGCGGCGCAGGTCTAGCCTTGCTCTGGTCGTATCCCTGCAGTAACAGGAAGTAGGGTCGGTCTGTGGGCGGAAGGATCAGGCTCTGTGACATCACTTCCAGGTCACAGCTGGAGTAGTCCTTCTCCTCCTCAGCTGGCTTGGTCCTACGCTCCACCTCACATCCGATCTTCGTCCCCAGAATCTGAGAGAGGGCGGTGAGAGTGAGACTGTTGATATTGACCACATATCATCCCACATACCTCCTCATTTGCTTAGATTTAAGACCCTCTTATGTGTTTCAGACCCTCTTCAAGGGCCAACGTTTCCTACGAATTGCCTTTTCTCTTTTCTCAATTTGTATTGCAGGCTGGTTCTCAATCTTTAACGGTTACATTTTACATTTAGTCATTTTAGCAGACGTTCTTATCCAGAGCGACTTACAGTAAGTACAGGGACATTCCCCCCGAAGCAAGTAGGGTGAAGTGCCTTGCCCAAGGACACAACATAATTTGACACGGCCGGGAATCGAACTGGCAACCTTCAGATTACTAGCCCCGGCTAGGGCTAAACCTAGAGACCTTCCTCCTCCCCTCCCCCGGCCCGCTCGTCCTCACCTCTCCAGGCTGGGTCATCATGCTCACGATATTCTTCCTGTCCTGGACGCTTTCACCGTTGTTCGGGTGGTTGCCGGAGCGACGGGGGTCGCCGCCAGCGTGGTTGCCCTGGCGACGCCTCAGGCTGAGATTCATGTCGCTGATGCTCCGCCGAAGCTCCGAATTCCGCGCTCGATGACCTCGCTCGCCCTCCTCCGGACCGGACGCCATTCGACTCCGCCTCCACCTCACACCTGGCAGGAAGAAGACCGGGCCGGTCATGACATCATCGTAGGAGCACCCGACGATCCAAACACACGCAACTGCTCTGTCAAGGGGATTCTACGTGTAACATGTAGACTTCTTAGAGGGACACTAAATTGATTTGAGCCTTTATGGTTGTACGTCAGTGACTGGTATGTCCCTGTTTTCCTTAACAGTGCAGTATGGTTTGTGTGATGTAGTCAGCACAGCACATACAGATGTTGTGCGTTTGTTACCTGCATAGTTTTCCCCCTCCCTCTCCCTCTCCTTCTCCTCCCTCTCGTAGTCTTCCCGCTTCTGCATCTCAAAGCGTCGCTCAAATCCGTCCTTGGGCCTCCACATGTCCACCAATAACAAGGGGCATTCCCAAGGGGCCACACCCCGCCGACACTCCGTCTCCCATTGGACGGCTCCATCTGGCTGCTGGATGGGCTTTCCGATGACGTCACACAGCAGGAAGTCCTCTGGGCAATGTTTCTGGAGGACTGTGAGGTGAGGCGACACAAGGGAGATTCCAAGGGTTTTGCCGCAACTCTAATTAACATCTGATTGGTCACGTCTTATGTTTGTTTGACACTATTCATATCAGGAATCATTATTCCTTTATTGACCCAGCGTGGCAGTCTTGTGCAAGTCACACACCAGCCCCCTCCAGCCCAGCCCAGCCCAGCCCTTCCCTCCTCCTCCCCTTTCTCACCTGCATCCTCCGTCTCCTCCCTCTCCCTCTCCGTGTAGCGGGTGATGACCTGGGCGATGAGCTGCCTGGCGGTGGAGTGCACGTTTGCGAGCAGCGAGCGGTAGTTGGCCCCACTGGAGAGGGCGTCCCCGTAGATCTTGATGAGGCCCGGGGCGGTGGAGGAGGCCGGGGGCAGGTAGTGGTGCGATGAGGGCGCTGCGGAGTGGGCCCACAACTCTCTCTCCCTCTCCCCCACGGCCCGGTCGCGGTCGCTGTTAGAGCGCCCCCGCAGGAAGAGGTGGGAAAGGCGCTTGGTGCGAGACTGGGGGGCGGCGGGCCGGGGCCGGAGGAACGCCGGGGAGGGAGAGGGGGACGAGGGAGCCAAGGAGGGGGTGGAGACAGAGAGGGAGGAGGAAGGGGCAGAGGGGGCCTCGTGGAGGGAGGCTGCGTCAGAGCTGGTGGTGGACCTGGGGAAAGAAGAGAAAAAGGGAGTGGGGGGGTGGGAGGGATGTTGACGGGGGGAGGAGGGGGGGAAATGGAATGTCACCTGAGAGTTATGACTGACAGAGCTGAATTTGGACAAGCTACATGAACTGCAAGCACTTTTGAGGAAACAGTCCCAGTCTTTCAACGGCTCTGGAGGACGTGTTACAAATCACTATGTAACTCTAATCTTGATCTGGCCTGCAAGGTCAACAAGTCAAAACAAGTCAGTTTGCTTAAAGACTTAATAAGGTCTAGGTAACAGGAAGGAGACAGTAGACTAGGAAACTGACTTGACAGAGGCAGCGCTGGGCCAGCGACCCCCCAGTTTGGCAAAGTGTTTCCTGGGTGAGTTGACCCACAGGCCCACAGGGAAATGGAGCTTCCTGAAACGAGGACTGCCAGACCCCTCCATCTGAGAGAGAGACAGAGACAGAGACATAGAGAGAGAGAGAGAGAGAGAGAGAGAGAGAGAGAGACCGAGAGAGAGAGAGGGAGAGAGAGAGACAGAGAAAGAGAGAGAGAGAGAGAGAGAGGGAGAGGGAGAGAGAGAGAGAGAGAGAGAGAGAGAGAGAGAGAGAGAGAGAGAGAAAGAGAGAGAGAGAGAGAGCAACAAGAAACACAGAGAGGGCAACAAGAAACACAGGGAAAGAGATAGATCATCATTAGTCAGGGTAGGGGAGGTTAAGGTGGAGAGAAAACGGTGGGTAGAAAAAATAAAGGGAAAAGTTTAAGAGCAGTGCAGGATGAAGGGAAGGGTCAGATGAGTTTTCTGTATTTGTTTGGTCAACAGTAGGGGGTACTTTGGATGAACTAACACACCAGAGAACAGATTGACCGAACACAATCCTCGGATTTGAGTCAGCTGAAAAACTTGCATCATGATACAAGGTCTATATTCAACAGGGCTCCTGGAACAATGGTATGAAATCACCGTTGTGGAATACCAAATTAAGTTTGACTTTACTGGTCAAAGAAAAACACATTTGTCATAAGATCATTCACATAAGACTCTGGCCACATCAAACGTCTCATACCCATCGTTTCAAAACTCACAGAAGCCCTCTATATTTAGAAAATAGCGTGTCATTTCTCATTCTCCAAACAGGAAGCCTCTTCTGCAGGCCTCAGACCCAGCTGTCGTGTTGAAAGGGAAATGCCCACTCAAAGGTCTCTAGCTGTCCTCCCCTCTACGTGGGGCCTGTTAGGAGTCAAACTGCCGTAACCGTTTAAATCTGAGCAGTCTACTACACTGAAATCTCATCGTTTAACAACTTACGTTACTTTACTTTACATTTGGAAAAGAGATGGTGATGTTAGATTGGTCTGCTAGTTTGACTCCTGTCTAAAATGTATTGTAAAAGCTTGTGAATTTCTTGTGAAGCTGGTCAGTATTTTGGAGAGAATGTTTTGGATTAATGGCAGTCTTTCTTTACTCTTTAGGAAAAAAAAACAATTAAGAAAAGATGTTGTAGTCATTTGTGTGACAGATTCTACGTTGACAAATGTGGTAAACACATCGTAACCTTTCAATACAGTTGGACAAACGCCCAAATGACCAAAACGTTGACAAACCAATACATTCCAAAAGGAAATCCATATTCAAAAACCTTACCAACAACAGGTATTCCTTCTTGGTTTTATATGTATTAGTTGTCTTTTGCAATTGAAGTTTTTTTCACCTAAAATCAACTGCGAAGCCGTGATAAAGTACATCAATATCCTGGCATCCGTCTTTTCCACCAAATTATAAACTCCATTGTCAAAGGACCCAATATAGGTGTCACCTCAATTCCCAAATCTTCTTCTCAATAATATATTATTTTTTGTTCAATATTTGTTTCTTCTTTTTCTCTTCTTTTCTCTCTCTTTAGCTGTGGTAAAGGCTCCTGCCTCTAGCTCTCCCTCTCTATAGATAGAGAAACAGGCCCATTGTTCTAAGTGACAGAATTTCCTTCCTTCGTACTGGACAACACCTATATCCTGAGCTAGAAAGAGAGAGAGAAAGAGAGAGAGAGCAATGGCGCAGGGAAATGGGGACATTTTTGTGCGATGCACACAAACGGCTATGAAGACAATAAATAAGATGGAACAGTAGAACGAGAAAAATAAGGGATTTAAGAGAGAAAGGAGAACGAATATTGAGACACAATGATTGATTGTGACGTGTGTGGGAGACATGTGCATGGATATCAACCCTGTGAGTTTGTGTGGTAAAAATCGGTCACTGTTTAAAAGGATGTAAATGGTTCATAAAATTAGGCCTCATTTAGGCATCCCTGTGTCGCTGAAAATAGGAAGAAGGAAAAGCAAGACAGGAAGTTCGAGAGAGAGGGACACCTGTGACCTATGACCTTGTCTATAACAGGAAGTCTGGTGACAGGAAGGAGAGGAGAGAGAGGGAGAGAGGGAGCAGTAAAGGGAACAGAACGAAAAGCAGCAAACTTCACCATTCTTCATTCTTCCACTCTTAACAATGTTTTGATTGATTCTTGCATTCCAGTGTAGGCATGTGTACACTGTATGTGTGTCGCATTACAACCACAAGAATGTTGTCGAGACACATTAATCTAGAGAAAGTGATGTTTACCAGAACACACACTGTATCTCCACATTGACAAAACTCAATTCTGAGGGTAAGAAGAGTTGTTCGCAGACAGATATTACTAACAGCGGACTGTGAACAGTCCCTTGCGTCACGGATTTTCATAGTTTTGTTTGCTTTTGGCATGCGGATGTCAACAATCGTCTTTTCCAGGTAGTTGCCTTAGAGGCTTTGTGAAATTACTCCTATAGTTTAATTATATAACTAGTATCTACCCTAACAAATAGTAACATTTAGAGAAGAGGTAAAAATAGAGAAATTACAATCTACTGACATAGGTTCTGTCTATATATTAGTCTTTTTTTCTTCCTTCAAATTGTTCCTTGTTATTTTTCAATTAACTTCCGTTACAAATCACAGAAACATTACTGGAGAGAGACATGAGGCGGCGGGTAAAAATAGATTAGACACAGCATTGTCCATCCTGTTGTTTTAAGGCACACTGTGATTGCTAGAGAGCAACAACAAAAAATAAAGCATTTCAAAGCAACTTCTGTAAATTGATTTTGAGAAACCTAGTTTGGCTATGAAGGTATTTGATGTTTGATTCAAGATTACAATTTTTTTGTTCGGCTTTCAGATTCAACTAATCAGAGTAAGCCTCAATCATCTTGGGACAGAGGCAAGTTCTACTGATCATGTCACCTGACCTGGCGTTTAAACTAGTAGAATATATCAGAATCAGAGTTATCCTGTAGTTTGTAGGTTATGTAATAACCCCGGCCTAGGCAACATCACTGAATAGAGGCCATACCTGCTATCACACCTTAATGGTCCATAAAGTGAAAGTTGTGGTTTCACCATCTAAAGGCAACTTTAAGCTTAATTTTAACTTTTAAATCAATTCTCATACATGAATATTAAGCATTGGTTGATGTGGTTCATTGGTTCATTACACAACACGGGATGACGGGTTTTGGGATTCTTAGTTGACTGGCCCTACACTCCAGTACAGTAGGTGGCGCTGTATGAATTTCACAGTCGGATACAACTAACTAAACTAACAGAAGAAGAACTAAGAAGAAGGACACAGCTCAAGCCCAAGGTAGGTCGTTGAGATCAAATTATCTAAATTGTGTGATGAGTATTTAACATATAACCATTAGAAAATAGATTTTGATTTTTGATCAGGATTATATGTATTCAAAAGCAACCAAGCCATCTCTGTAATGCTATAACGTCAGACTTTTGATCAAGAATCTACAAATGATTGGCCCAAGCTAGCCCAGCTAGCCTATTGCGCGTTAGCTTGCTGGTACGGAGCCGTGTTTACAGTTGACTTGGACTAGTAGTAGCCAAAGCCCTTTACTACTTACAATTCACTATGTCATAAATAGCTAATGTTGCCCTGGGTAGCTAGCACTATCTTAGTAAAAATAGTTGTCGATCGTGACATGATTACTAGAAAACTGTCAAATTACTTTCTACTAACCATTGCTAGCTAGCTATCCATTACCATCAATCCATTCTGCAGTGTAGTTAGCTCAGACAACTGTGCATATATTTTGGAATAGTGAATATTAGCCAGCTACAACTTAAACGTATGTAATCCTTTCCCGTTGTGAACTTTCTGTTTTCCATTGAAGTGTTGAAGGTGACACCGAGCAATTGAGAAGATGTCTGAGGTTATCGAGGAGAAGATTAAGAACTACAGGACGGCTCCTTTCGATGCCCGTTTCCCAAACACCAACCAGACCCGCAACTGTTTTCAAAACTACTTGGGTATGAAATACTGAATGCTGTGTCCATAGAGCTACATACATTCTCTCTCTCTCTCTCTCTCTCTCTCTCTCTCTCTCTCTCTCTCTCTCTCTCTCTCTCTCCTCTCTGTCTTTCTCTCTCTCTCTTCTTGATGTGCTCTAATTCACTTTGCCTTCTTCTCTCTCTATGTCAGACTTCCACAGGTGCAACAAGGCCCTGTCGGACAAAGGCCAGGACGTAGCCCCGTGTGACTGGTACCAGAGAGTCTACAAGAGTCTGTGTCCCATGAGCTGGGTATGGATATGATTGGCTAAAGCCCAATTTATACTTAGGTCGCAGACACTTTTGAAAAGGTCGCCGACAGAAATGGCGTCACGGTCGACACTTTTAACCGTCGCTTGAAAGTGTCGCCTACCAGGAGAAATTTCTACTGGCTCTGATGTCGTCACACAGTGTCGCGCAAGTGTGATTGGCTAGATAGACGGCACGCGTCGTTGACTGCATTGTTTTGAATTTTCAGTGAACGCTCAACAGCTGTTTATGATGGAAGGAATAGAGGAGATATTGGCAGAGCAAGTTAGAACATATCCACACCTTTATAATGCCTCTCAAAATTAGCTACAGCCATTTTTCTCCGATCGATCACCTAGGCTACAAAGCGTAAACAATGTAACCATAGCTATGTGTTTGCCGAAGTATAAATGCAGCAGCTTCAACGACACTTTTTTACTTCGTCAGCGACCATTTCAAAAGTGTCGGCGACATAAGTATAAACTAGGCCTAAGGGTCACACCAAAGTTCCTCTAGCCATTTTACGATTTAGTGTGAGCGTTCAAAGCTTAAGCAAGTCCGAATCACCCTGGTACCCAGAATTTTGAGGGTTTAGGTTGGTTGAGGGGCAGTTCTATGGGCGTATGTGAAGCCCTCTGTGACATGCTTGCGTGTAAAAAGGGCTATACAAATAAATTTGATTTGATTTGAATGTTCAAGTGCCGTGCACCTGACTTGGGGTTTGATCTGCCAGGTAGGGTCATGTTCGTTTTATGTAGTCTCCAGTAATCCTATTTTTCTCAGGTTAGATTATTGTGAGAAATGGTGGTTAGGTTTACTGATTCAAAACAGGTCCCAGTGTTCTACTGGCACACCACCGTTTCTTGTTGCGGTGGATTTAACAGCTGTGTGGAATTACCTAGATATTTCTTCTGGTTTAGTGAGTTTTACAGGCTGCAGTTAGCCTGTTCTTCCTCCCTGCCTCTCCCATGTGTTTAATCTGTCTTTCTTTCTCCCTCAGGTCTCCAAGTGGGACGATCAGATTGGGGATGGGAGCTTTGCTGGAAGGATCTAAAATGGCCGCCCTTCGGCGTACGGCTTCTGGACATTCAACTAACTATACTTTTGGCGTGCTTAAGAACATTCGAAAACCATGTACCACACCATTATAAATGTTAGTTAACTATGTTAATAATGTTTCTAATGTTACATAATATAAAGACTTAATAAAAACACGCACAAGTTTTTATTCAGCCAAAGACTGCCTGATGGTGTTTCCTTTGTCTTTATTTTTTGAATACTCTTCACCTGAAAAATATAACAACACTGATGTGTGTGTGTGTATATTTATATATATTTATATATATATAATATATATATACACATACACACACAAATATTTCTTACGTATCTTGTTTTTATTGATTCTGTGTTTACCGAGCCCTTGGTATCTCATGTCTCCTACTGCACCAGCAGCCCTTGTCCAGTAGATGGCAGCAATCACCCATCTAACAGTACTGGACAGTCACGGCCTACTTTTTAACAGCGTAAACAGGTTAACAGTATCAATACTGAATTCAAACCAGGACCTATAGAAAGACAAGTCAAATCAATAATGCTATCCTCAAATCAATATTAGTAGTCTTGAAAACAAAACAAGTTACCCAATTTGTGTTCTCTGGTGAGGTTTAACAGGTTGGAAACCAACTTAATGGTTCATTACTGCCATCTACTGGGCTGGGGTGTAAAGGTTAGGTGTTGGACTGCAATCTGTTACTCCTTTCTATGCCAAAAGCAGAACCTGTTGCTGTGGATTTATCAGCTTTGTGGAATTGCCTATAAAGTACGGTTTAGTGAGTCTTACAGGCTGAAGTTGCCCTGGTATTTGCTGAAAATTTAAAGTCAGAGAATGATGTCAGCTTTTATGGGAAAGGAAGGCTGATAGCACAGCCTTCTGAGAATCAGCCTCACATAGTGGGGGTCCAGTTCCTGTTCTACTTCCTGTTGTAGAAAAGGCAGCTGAATGATTAAAGACAGAAACACAGAGCTCTCCTTTGTTGAGTTCCTTCTCACTCCCTGTTTTCTGACTAATTAACCAACTACAGAACCATCTCGCCTCTCACTCCCTTCCATTCCCCCACCAGTTGTCCATAGACGGTGTGCACCCAAACATTAAGCTCAAACAAAGTGTGTCAGTTTAAATTTGGATCAGGCTACCATTTTATACCCCGTAACCTGGCCTCTCCCACAAAGCACCCCTGTTAGATGTCATCCAACCATGAAGCCTAACCATGCCCATCTTCTTAGGGTCTGGCTCATCCCCTGCCAATCCACAGTACCTACCACTCTGCTGAGTAGGCTTGCAGCATCTGTCTCTGCTGCTGAATCCATAGACATATCTATAGCTCTGACCCAACGTTGTCTATTAGCTTCTTACCTCACTGATCCCTTCCACTGAGAAATTGTTCACCCATAGGGGTGCATGTATTAATTAGGGGTGGACTGAAAATCTCTTGATCTGCAGTCAACTGTACAATACCCACACAGGGATAGTTCAAGCTCAGACTTCTAGGCATTTAAGGTGCCCTAACAATCTGGATTTGGTGCATTTTAAGAGTGTTGTCAAATTCCAGACAAGGATTTAAGTGGGCTATGAAGATTAGAAATGTATCAAGAATTACCGAGGGCTCTTTCACCCCTGACCACCCACTCTACTGGTCTTATGATTTCTGCATGACCGTGCTTTGTGTCCGAGCACCGCGCACATCGTCTTTTGTTCTCGCGCACCCGGTGGGCCGCGCGGTGGGCAGCACAGAGACCTTATTCACAGGGAGCGTTTGTTCCCCATCTCTAACCAGCAGACACGATCTCGGGCACGTCCCTCTGCCACATTCTGGTTGACACATTGCGAGTGGTTTTAAGCAAGAAAACCTGCGCTTTCTGAGCAGGATCTCTTCCGAGAGATGCAAACACGGATGTGGTCAAAGCTGGGGAACTTGCCAACAGTCTTGTACCATCCTCCTTTATAAATCAACTGACGAGGGAGGGTGGAGTAGCCTAAATGAAGAATAATCCGAACAGCAAACTCATCTGGGTTTGATAACAATTACTATTGGCACTAATTGAGGTAAATCCAACATTTTATATGACCTTTAATGAAATTATGTGATTTTTTGTTTTCCAGTTTCCATAGATCACTGATCTTCGATTAACTGATACTTTTTAAAATGTTTACAAATATGCGTATTTCTTTCTGATGAATTAATAATAGATATAGCATATTTCTAAGATAGCATGCTTATATTTATTTCACACACATTACAGAATATATACAGGCAGTATAAAAACGGCAGCGTTACTGTACGCACTAACAGTAACCTGTAGATTGTAGTTACATAATCCCTAAAATAAATCCACAGTCTTCCCGTCACCTCTCTCTACATTCGCTAATACGATGATAGATACAAAACAATTAATAATTTTCCTAAATACAACAAGACTGGGTAGAAGCATTGAAGATTAGGAGGGAGGAGATAGGGCGAGGGATGTTATAACACTTGACTCGTGATGAATATCCCACAAAAGAGGAAAGCTCCTTGATCTGCAGCTCGACTTGACTTGCTGAAGAACCCATGAGTTTGTATCTGGCAAGATAAGGCTATTCTCTCTGTAAGGATTTATTTTTTAGATGTTTGTTGTTGGATGCTTTTACTTTTAAGATTCACAATTAGGCATTGTGTGAAAGTCATCTAATGTGTTTTTGCTGTATGTTTTCCTCAGCAAAACGTTTGTACAGAGTTCAGTGTTTACTGATCCAGGATCAAAGATGGAGAAGATGGATGATGAAAAGGTAAGCACCATTAGATCAGCTTATCTCATAGCTTTTATTAATATCGCCTTTCAACTGTTTTAATTTCACATACTTTGCACTATAGTAGAGTATTCACCCTTCCCCACCAATTCTCTTGCGCATGCCACCAACATTTGCCTCCCGTGAACAATAACCAACGGGGGCTGTGACCCAGCAGGGCTTTGAGTCTCACTTCATGACTGAGAATGGGCTTAGAGTGTAGGAGACAGAAGAGATATTCCATACTTTTCTTCTCGGCATTTGGAAGAACAGGGACAGGGTGTACGGCTTTGGATAAAAGCGTCTGCTAAATGAATACATGTAGTCTGCCCATGCTCGAAGGAAAAGGACAGTGATACGGTGATCCAGACTGACATACCCAGCTAAAGATGACCTGTCTCAACCTGTTTCATTTCCCGGCCTGTACGTGCTTGTAGGTGAGAAGGGTATAGAGCGCTATACTCTGTTGTTCATTGGTAAATCTTCAGATACTAGTTCCGTGTTTTGCCAGGCCTGAGTGCTCTGAGGCTCAAAACAGGATGCATCATTTGAGTTTTGGGTGGAGGAGGTGGGTTTCGCTGTTTTTCATGGTAAAGGTTTTCTCCTCTGCTGTCTGGTGTAAAATAGAGGTTCTTGTAGAAAAGAGTGTGTGAGTGAAAGAGAAATAATTTAAGGATAGAGAGAGCAAGAGAAAGAGACAGAGAGAGAGAGAATGGGAGGGGAAATGGTGGTGCAGAGGGGGCATCATGTAGAAACAGGGGAGTGGGCGAGAGACATAGGAGCAGGAGGCAGAAAGATGGAGAGAGAGGGAGAGAGAGGGAGCGAGAGTCAATCACTGTCTGTGGCAGATGAAGGAAGTGGAACCAGAACGGCTTAATCTATTTTACAATGAAACTCCACTATCCAGCATGCACATCCACACCTCCCCCACCCACACCACCCACACCACCCCCACCCCCATACCACCCCCACCACCCCCACCCCCACCACCCATACAGACAAACATGCACAAACCCGTAGTGAACATTCTTTTACGTTGACACACTGTTAAACATGAATGGGGGGGAAATACAACGCAACACAAACTGACTGTTGACCGATTACCTAAAACTGACATGACACACACACGTACACACACACACACGTACACACACACACACAGTAACAGAATTCTCCTGCAACTCCCTTTCCTCCGGTGCCTGTCACAGCATGTTGAGTTGTGCAATACCACACACTTATCACGTAAGTTGTGAAGACTAATAGTAAATGATACATGTAGTGGTGGACCTATTGCACTTTTTGACTTTTACTACGCGTCTGTTTCTACGTCTACAATGGCAACACATGTAGGCATTATTTTTCTCCTTTAAGAGTTACCTATGTCTCTCATTGTCTGTGTGCATCTCTGCAGTCGTCATGGCATCACTACTGTACTGTTTTTCTGGGTAAGAAATGAACTGCTCAGCCATGACAAAAAGGCTTGTTTGATTTATCGGAACAGGACAGAACAGCCAGTCCAGGCCAGGACCATAAACCAGACACCGCAGCCTAGAGCGTTCACAATGTCATAGACACTTATCCACTGTCTCCTATGATCAGTCTCCTTGGCAAATGTGGTTAACTACATTTACATGTAGTCATTTAGCAGACGCTCTTATACAGACCGACTTACAGTAAGTACAGGGACATTCTCCCCGAGGGGAAGTAGGGTGAAGTGCCTTGCCCAAGGACACAACGTCATGTGCACCAGCCGGGAATCAAACTGGCAACCTTCAGATTACTAACTCCATTCTTCTTGTTATGTTTCTGCACTGGCCTGACACATGCAGGCGTCAAATCTCCATCTACCGATGTGAAGATGTCGATATCTTCATAACACTCACAATCACCAGTAAAAAAAAAGAATAATGGTTGCGAAACATTCCCATGTTTTGAAACACCTTGCATGGCTGTGTGAGAAAGCAGAAGGGAGGGAAGGAGCGAACAAGTGATGTCATTGTGTTGCCAGCGTGTCTCCTGCCACTGTCCCCGTTAACAGCAAGAGCTTTGTAAGGGCAACTTGGACGGAAAGTCAGATGACCACGTGGCACAATTCTTGTACAGCTGCTCATCCATATGCATTAGTAAAGTGTGATTTTATTTTCCTTTCTTGCATTGTCTCTCTCTCCTTCTCTCTGTGTGTCTCTCTTTCTCCCTGTCTGTCTCTCTTGTTCTTCGGCTACCTGTCTCTCCCTTTATGTCTGTCTCTCTACGTCACACATACACTGTCTCTCTCTCCAGCCTAATAAGAAGGGCATCACTGGCTATCTCCTGTTCTGTGTGTCCACGGCAGTCATTGGATCCCTGCAGTTTGGCTACAACACTGGGGTCATCAATGCCCCTGAACAGGTATGTGTGTGTTCATAGTGTCTGTTTGTGTACGTGTGCGTACCTGTGTGTGTGTGTGTGTGTGTGTGTGTGAGAATAACGTAGACAGTAGTTGAGTATCTAAGACTCCTTTGAAGACCTTGCCAAACGTTATGCCAAGAGGCCATATGGAGCCAAATAGACAAATGGATGACACTACAGTGGATTTCTTAGACACTACTCTGTCATATCTTTTCAGGAAGTTGCTAGTTTTAGGTTGGTATTGCATCACTCCTTGTGAAACAAACAAGTGACAAGACACATGCTGTCTACTACTATGTGTGTGTGTGCATGTGGACACGTACATCTTTGATTGTGTGAAAAATGTATGAATTATTGAAATTCCCTCACACAGGGTTGGCCTATCTTTTCAGGATTTTCCAATCTACTGTGTAAAGCTGCAATATGAACTGTCATGGCCCCAAGGAGATAGAACAGAATGCTGGTCTGCACCTGGCAGCCCCACAGAACAAATATGGACATGGTGGCCTTGTGTTTGTACTGCTAACTCACAGTTAGAAGGTCCTGGGTTTGAAACCAGCATGGGGCCCTGGGGCCGGTTCTCCCCAGGCCTGTTGGGGCTCAGAGGGGATACCTCCTGGGGAATTCAGCACCAGAACAGAGAACATCCAGTGAACATGCTCATTGGATCCTCGTACACGGTACAAAATGGCCGATCCTTGTTTCAAATCCTCCTCTGTGTGTGTGTCTGCGTGTGCCAGAAACTGCGTACCTTCTTTGAGAACGTGACGACGGAGCGTTTCGAAACGCCCTTCTCCCCGGGCTCCATCACCTTGATCTGGAGCTTTGCGGTGGCCATCTTCAGCGTGGGAGGCATGGCCGGATCCCTGTCAGTAGGAGCCATGGTGGACAAGTTTGGCAGGTGAGAGCCGTGAATGAGCCTCAAGGCGTTGTACCAAGTTCTAACCGGGATTGTCATGGCTGACCGGTGAGGGAGTTGGACTATGAATCAGAAGGTTGTTAGTTCGATACCCGGCCGTGCCAAATGACATTGTGTCCTTGGGCAAGGCACTTCACCTTACTTGTCTCGGGGAGAATGTCCCTGTACTTCCTGTAAGTCGCTCTGGACAAGAGCGTCTGCTAAATGACTAAATGTGAATGTAACCCGAAGGCCCTGGTTCAACTCAAACTCCTTGAAACATGGATTAGCTTTTACTGACCGCAGGTTCCTCCCCGTGTCGCCAGGCGTAAATCCATGCTGCTGGCCAACAGCTTGGCCATTCTGGGGGCTGTTCTGATGGGGCTGTCCAGCTTGTGTCGCTCCTTTGAGATGGTCATCCTCGGGCGCCTGGTGATCGGCCTGTTCTGCGGGCTGTGCACCGGCCTCACCCCCATGTACATTGGAGAGATCGCTCCCACCAACCTCAGAGGCGCCTTCGGCACCCTGCACCAGCTGGGCGTGGTGATCGGCATCTTGGTGGCGCAGGTAACTCGCCGGATTGGGCGTTGACCTGGGTCTACCGTACGCTGGTGTAATGACCCTGACCCAACCTGACCTGACTCAGACCTGGATTGATATCGTTGAAGCACATCAATAGATAAACACACTATTGAAATGGAAGAACACCATGCCTTTGATCAGATAAACAGTTCAACTCTTACGCAGAGCAAAAGCGAACAAACTGTGATTAGATTAGCTATTCTGTGTTTCAAACTTATGGTCTGGCTAGTGAGATCACCCCCCCCCCCCCCCGGTTGTGTTTCCGTGTTCCAGATCTTTGGTTTGGAGTCTCTCCTGGGCTCCGACCTGCTGTGGCCCTTGCTGCTGGGCCTGACGGCTGTGCCTGCCGTGCTGCAGACCGTCCTGCTGCACTTCTGCCCCGAGAGCCCCCGCTACATGCTCATCAGCCTCAACCAGGAGGAGGAGGCGCGCAAAGGTCAGACACCACTCTTCTGTTCACCAGTAGACCAATCAGGGGAGGTTTGAGACCATTTTTCGCCTGGGGGGGGGGGGGGGCAACAAGGTTTGCAGTTGCATCTTGCTTCCTCTTTCAACGTTGCACCAACCGTGTTCCTCTATCCGTCCCTCTGTCCTTCCTCTCCTCTCTCCTTCGCTCTTCCAGCACTGGTGCGTCTGCGCGGCACCGAGGACATCAACGAGGACATCCAGGAGATGAAGGAGGAAGGGATGAAGATGGCCATGGAGAAGAAGGTGACCATCCCAGAACTATTCCGCTCCCCTGCCTATCGTCAGCCAATCATCATTGCCATCATGCTACAGCTCTCCCAACAGCTCTCCGGTATCAACGCGGTAAGTAGACTGCAACTCCCACAATGCAATGCAACACAAAGAGGGGACATGCGATTGAAATTAACAGCCTTAAGCCTTGCACATTCAAATCATTGTCACCGTTCAGAACTTGGGGAGGGAGGGGGCTGCATTGAGACTAATAGGGTCAGAGGATGGGCTATAATCACAGGGATATTGAAAGATGATTGCCTCTTTAAAAGGTCAGTTAGGGCAGGTGACAGTCTGTGTCAGTGTCGACAGAATTGTATTAGCCAATCACAAGAGCTCTTTAGTTGAAGGTCAAGGCCTCTGTGCCAGTTAACCCTTTGACAGCTATGCCACCCACCCATCAATATCACTCCTTATCCTGTTTACACACCGACGGCCACCCGCACAGCACACAACATCCAGTCTCACTTTGTAATTTAATACAACGCTTTTATTTTGAAACACAAGTGGACACCTGGATGTATTACATAACATCCACATTCACTTTGTATATGAATGCAATGCTTTTATTTTGAAATACAGGTGGACGGTGGATGTAATAATAATAATTAAAAACCTCTTTTGTTTTCCAGGTGTTCTATTACTCCACTGGTATATTTGCGACTGCTGGGGTGACGCAGCCCATCTTTGCTACGATCGGAGCTGGAGTGGTCAACACGCTCTTCACCGTGGTGTCTGTAGGTGTTTTAACGCTTTGTTGGGTTCTTGTATGGAAGCAAATCAGTGACGTCATGTTTAGGCATTGAATACTTAATATAGAAATTTAAACAAAACCAAATTTGTTGGTTTTTAATTCACGTCTTTTAAATCGAAATTGTAATTTATTTCCTCCCAAAAATTGGATTAAAAAATTCAGGGTTTTTAAATTCAAATTAAACCAAATTCATGCTGGCAAAAATTCGAACTTCGCGAATTTTTCGATCAGAATTTTACTATTCGAATTTAAACAGCCTGAATTTGGTTCTATTTGTATTTCTGAAGGTAGATTTTTTTTACTTTTTGGGATCTGAATTTGCTGTTCGAATTTGAGCAAACTGAATTCATGAAACTCGAATTTTTGGATAAGATTTTATTTTTTAACATTGAAATACATTTTAAACAGGTGAATTCAAAACCAACACAATTTTAGTTTCAATATTACGTATTCAATGCCTTAAACATTATGTCACTGATTTGCTTCCATAGCCTTGTTTTAGCACTTGAGTTATAATGCCCATCAACACTTGTTGATAACAACCTCCCTCTTTGATTGGCAGCTGTTCCTGGTTGAGAGGGCGGGACGTAGGACCTTGCACCTGATTGGATTGGCTGGAATGGCTGTGTCTGCTATACTCATGACCATCTCTCTTTCACTGGTGGTGAGTGACTCCCTGAAACACCACAGGGCTTGTCTGGTTTGATGTTTCTGTTCTTCTCCTGAAATCCCTCCTTTGTTCTCCACCCTTACCTCTCTCTCTCACCTCTCTCTCTCTCTCTCTCTCACTCTCTCTCTCTCTCTCTCTCTCTCTCTCTCTCTCTCTCTCTCACCTCTCTCTCTCCCCTCCCTTCCCCACCCCACCCCTCCCATCTCTCTCTCCCCTCCCTTCCCCACCCCTCCCCTCTCTCCCCTCCCCTCCCCTCCCTCTGTGAGCAGAATGACAACCCGTCCCTCAGCTACTTGGCCATTTTTGCCGTGTTTGGCTTTGTGGCCAGTTTTGAGATGGGTCCAGGTCCCATTCCCTGGTTCATCGTGGCCGAGCTGTTCTCCCAGGGCCCCCGGCCTGCTGCCATGGCCGTCTCTGGGTGCTCCAACTGGACCGCCAACTTCCTGGTCGGCCTCTCTTTCCCCAAACTACAGGTACGTACATGACATACATCCTCTCTGTTTCCTCCCCCCTCCCCCTCTCTCTCTCTCTCTCTCTCTCTCTCTCTCTCTCTCTCTCTCTCTTCTTATCTTTCTCTCTCTCTTCCTCTCCCTCTTGCAAGGACAAGCAATAGATGTTTAAAGATAAAGTTTTAAAAGATTTCATCAAGATAAAGGACGTATCTGTACGTATTGTAGTTCATCTCAAACGTCAGCAGTGAAGCAGGAAACTGATCCCGTTTGATGCCTCTGTATTAAAACACACGGCCCACGCCTAAACATACGAACGTACGGAGATTTCACCACCTTCCTTTGGCCCCTCCCCCCCTCCTCCAGGAGCTATGTGGGGCCTACGTCTTCATCATCTTCACCGTGTTCCTCATCGCCTTCTTCATCTTCACCTACTTCCGCGTGCCCGAGACCAAAGGACGGACCTTCGATGACATCGCCAGGGGATTCGCCGCAACCGCCGCGAGCTCCGCCCAATCCCCAGCCACAGAAGGCGTGGTTACTTCCCCGACGACGGAGAAAGTTCCGATGGTTGAGTTTCCAATAGATGAGAAAGCAAAGACAGGAGCTTCGCAGAACCCTTAGTAGACAGCCAGTTGATGGTCCAACAACTGCCACGTATACATATACTGAATGGAGTTAAAGTTGAAAAGTGCATTGTCCATTGACTCTCAATTGGACATTTGAAAGCAGGGAGAGGTATTAGTCCCTTTCGCTAAAGGGGGTTACATATAAAAAAAACTGCAGATTTTGTGTTGAGGTGTGTTGAGTGGGAAATAGGGTCAAAGCCAGTAACACAGATGCTATTTAGAAGATATTATAACACAGGATCATCCAATAATTTGGCTTTGGAGTTCATAGTTGACGCAAGAGTGATGATTCTGTTCCTGTGTGTTTGTGTGTGTGTGTGTTTGTGTGTGTGTGTGTGTGTGTGTGTGTGTGTCGAGGCTGTGTGAGCCCTTTTACAGGAAATTGCGTGCAATTTAATGAGAGCCCAAGAGTATTAGCCACTAAATTATTAAGGGCATTTTTAGTTGCTACCAATGCCAAAATAATTAAGGAAATTCACTGGAATTAATGTTACACATCAGTGCTATTTGTTGCCTAATGAGATAAGTGTTAGTACCATGTCCCTGTTCTTTATATTCGTAGACATTTCAAGAAAAATAGTTGATGAAAACGTACAATAGGTTTTCAGTACCAAGCCACAGTACCGGAGTGGTTAAAAGGGGAACAGGATTTTGGATTAAATGTATTGGGGTCAGGGTAGAAAAGCTTGACAGCTTGATCCAGAAATGTTCAGCGGTTTATCTAGAATCCTCTGGCCTTGACATGGGTGAGGTGACCTAAACAGACAGTCTTACATTTAGCAGACACTCTTATCCACAGTAAGTACAGAGACATTCGCCCCAAAGCAAGTAGGGTGAAGTGCCTTGCCCAAGGACACAACATAATTTGGCATAGCCGGGAATCGAACCAGTGACCTTCTGATTACTAGCCCGATTCCCTAACCACTCAGCCGTCTGACTGTCTTTCCTCTTATATAACTCTGCTCCACCCAGGGAACAAAACGGAATGTCCACATGGAACACAACTGATATTCTATATCATTTCATGTAATTGTATCCTTATATAAAGGTATGACTTTTTTGTATGAAGATGGTGGCAAACACTGTTAATGTTTCAGCGTTTTGATGCATCAGTATTGTATCAGAATATGGTGTTAGGTACCACGCCTAGATGCCACGCCTTACTGCAGCATATTCAGGTGGAGGTGTGCAAGTGGTCAGTTCTGTGGGACTTAACCTCAAGGTCATTCTGTGTGATTACTGCGCATAGATCACTGGAAGAACTAACCTCACGTGTCTTATCAATTCCTAAACATTCAATCAAAACATAGATGGCGGCATTTAGTTCTGTGAGAAAATAATGTGTTGGTGGTTGTGTGACCTGTGGCCTTGAAACGTTTTGGATGTGTGAGGTAACATGCAACGTGCACCTTGACGCAGCTGACCATCACAACCACTGTAAAAACGGACTTAACAGATGTGTCCTGTTTACATGTGTTCAGTCCAGATGAGTTGAGTTGAAAACTCAGTTGATATATGGTTCATGTGGCATGTACACCCTTATGTATGTTGACTGAGGTCAGACACGCTGACACACTAGTACGCACTAGAGAGAGACTGAACGAAATGCCATGAATGATAACAATTGAATACAGACAGAATGATACAGAGACATAATTATACACACAGTATAGATCAGTAAAAAAATAAATATTTAAGAGATACAAATAAAGAGTGTTACATGTTAATAAAATGACAGGATTATTTTATTTCCAACACTAACTGAACACTAGAATGTAACTTGTACGTAACCATTCCTAAAATGGCTTACAGTTAGATATATGTATCTATAAAGTTGTACTGAGAGTGGTTTATCATGTCAGGCTCAGCAACAGACGTTGTTATTCTATGTATATTAATGATTTGTTAACACTGGTCAATCTTCCAGCATAGGCTTATGTGTGTGCACGGAATCTGTTGCTATATTTTCCTAAATGTACTGTGCACTCTTTCGTCCCTTGGCCTAAAAGTAACCTATCACCGAGCACTTTGGCAATCTGGCGAATCATAGACGGTTGTGAATACGGTACAAGGTGGTGTGTCTGTATGTACAGGATATCTGTGTGTTGTAGACATGGCTGTTCTCTTAACAGTAGCTCTGTTCTCATGACTGTGTTTCGTGTATTCCCAGTGATGGTTTCTGCTTGCCCTCTGATCACAGTCCTGCTGCATACAGTCTTTAATATGGTGCTATACCATTCTTTTCCATTGCATATATATATTCTGCAAAATGTACATGTAAAAAATATATTGTGTATATGTTGCAGTTCGATAGGCACTCTTGTGAATTAATTTATTTTGATGGAAATATAAATGTGCACATGTGTAGGGTCAAAAATGACAATAGGAGAGATGAGAAGAACCAGAGAAATATTCACGCCGTCAAGACGACTGTTTTGTGTTATCTGTCATTGTGTCACTCAAGCTTTGAGCCACTAAAAGGAAATTAAATCTCTATCCTACTTGAAATGTGTGACTTGAATTTGTGTTTATTTCTACCAGTTTGTGGATTCATCTCTATATGTTTAGATAACATACTGGATATAATTCTGCTCTGCGCTTAACAGAGTAAAAAAAAAGTTCCACAGATAACATTCTTATTGTAATATTAAGTCACAATAAATGTGTGTGTCGAATATGTGTGTATCTTTTGTGTGCATCTAAAGTTTGCATCTTTTTAGTATTACATCATAACTGCATAATGGCAATACTGTACCAAACAACCAATAGATTTTTACAAAACCATAGGTTCTCCATAGAAAATAATTTATGATAAAAATGGGGGTACTGGGGCTCTCCTGTCATTCTAGTTCTACCGTGGCCTCCCCAGATAACCTATTGAAATATCACCCTTTATAAAGAATTGGAGCATATACAGTAAGTATTTCAGCATGATTAATCTGTAGTATCTCAGTTTGACCAGTAGATGTCACTAGCTGATAGGGGAGAGCGTTGGGACGCTGTGTGCAGTTTGCGATGGGCATGTGAGCGTGTGTCTAAATTCTGTCTGGATGAGAACTCCTATGAGAGTGTATGTGTCTTAGAGAGAGAGAGAGAGAGAGAGAGAGAGAGAGAGAGAGAGAGAGAGAGAGAGAGAGAGAGAGAGAGAGAGAGAGAGAGAGAGATAGAGAGAGAGAGAGAGAGAGAGAGGGAAGGAGAGGGAAGGAGAGAGGGAGAGGGAAGGAGAGACAGGGAAAGAGAGGGGGTAGAGCAAGACAGACGATGGAATTCAAATTGCATCCCATTTGTGATAATTTCATAAAACAGTGTGACTCAAAATGAAAAGTCCATGCATGCCGCAGTTTGAAGAAATGCTTGTTAAAGTATTCAGCTATGTGAGCAATGCCATAATTTCATGCCAACTCTGCAATTCAGTTGTGCACCAAGAAATGAAAAGAGAAAAGACATATCTCGGCATGTCTAGACAGTTGTTCTAAGGACCAGCCAAACTGGTTTGCCCATTTTTTTTCCACTCTCTCTCTCTCTCTCTCTCTCTCTCTCTCTCTCTCTCTCTCTCTCTCTCTCTCTCTCTCTCTCTCTCTCTCTCTCTCTCTCTCTCTCTCTCTTGCTCTCTCTACCCTGGCATGGTATTGCTGAATGTACTGTATTTCCCCCTTCATTATTTGTTCTCATTCCACCATCCATATCTCCATCTTTCTTTCCCTCTCTCCCTCTCTCTATGTTTCTCTCTCTTTCTGTCGCTCTCTCTCTCTCCTCCTCTCTTAAATAGAGCAGACAGACTCCTCCTCCTGCCCCCTCTCTCTCTCTCTCTCTCTCTCTCTCTCTCTCTCTCACACACACACACACACACTAATTCTCTCTCTCTTTCCCTCTCGTTCATGCTTTCTCCCTCCCTCTCAGTTTGTGTCATTCTCTTGTGGAGATGTGGAGTGTCTTTCTGTCTCTGTCTCTGATTCTCCAGCCTAATTCAGCAGAGGAAGGTAAGACATAAACTGTTAACCATACGTGCAGGTGTGTACGCGTGTGTCTGGGTGTTCAAAGAGTTTGCCCTGCTTGTTTGTGACCAAGCAGGAGTTCACACGGCATGCCCTCCGAGTGTCGGAGACCACAAGTAGACGGCACCGTGTTCCTAGGAGCATCTGTGTTCGCATGGTGTATGTGTGCGTGTTGTGATGGGGTGTGCTGTATATATGTCAACTATGCTGACGTTATGGAAAAACATGTTTCTGCTGTGTGTGTGTGTGTGTGTGTGTGTGTGTGGTTGGGTGGATATGTGTGTGTGTGTGACACAGCATCAGACAGGACACTGGTTTACACAAGTAGAACCAGGTGCATGTTGCGGCCTTCCAAGCTCTCTTAACAAAAGATAGCAAATTGAGGCATAAGACAAATGAATAATAAGTTGCATAACCCCCCCCCCTCTCTCTCTCTCTCTTCTCTCTCTCTCTCTCTCTCTCTCTCTCTCTCTCTGTCTCTCTGTCTCTCTCTCTCTCTTTCTCTCTCTCTCTCTCTCTCTCTCTCTCTTTCTCTCTCTCTCTCTCTCTCTGAACCCAGGGACTCAACCCCCATTCATGATATCATGAATGTGACAGCTACAGACCCCCTGTTAATGTAGCTCAGCCACAATGCCCAGAGTCCGTCCCTCCCTCCCTCCCTCCCTCCCTCCCTCCCTCCCTCCCTCCCTCCCTCCCTCCCTCCCTCCCTCCCTCCCTCCCTCCCTCCCTCCCTCCCTCCCTCCCTCCCTCCCTCCCTCCCTCCCTCCCTCCCTCCCTCCCTCCCTCCCTCCCTCCCTCCCTCCGCCTTCTCCTCCTCGGCTCCTGAAGCTCTTTGTTTTCGTACACGTCCATCTGACATGTCTTCCAGTCTCACAACATACCGTTCATTGGTGGGCTTTGCGGCGTTAGATACTTACGCTAGAGAGAGACAGCGTTATAAGTGGGGAAGGGTACAAGACAGAAAGAGAGAGAGAGAGACAGAGAGAGAGAGAGAGAGAGAGAGAGAGAGCGAGAGAGAGACAGAGAGACAGAGAGAGAGAGAGAGAGAGAGAGAGAGAGAGAGAGAGAGAGAGAGAGAGAGACAGAGAGACAGAGAGAGAGAGAGAGAGAGAGAGAGAGAGAGAGAGAGAGAGATGGATGGATTGCATGTTAAATCAACAAGCACGGTGGATTGTCAGATTGGAGTGGGTTGATTTGAGAAGCCTGAGTAACAGTTTGATGACTCACTTGGTGTGTGTGTGTGTGTGTGTACATGAGTGGGGTGCATTCATGTGTGTGTGTGTGTGGGGGGGGGGGTTGGGAGCCTGTGTGTGTATACAATGCATCCTCGCGTAATTCTTTCTCCGTCTTAAGTGGGCCTCAGAAGTCGGTTCTGAATTCATTTCAGAGGCACTGACTATGTCATTCTGTCTCTGGAAAGAGGGCGGCACAAACCGACTGGTGCAGCCTTGGAGTTTGGGTGAGGACGTATCGACGGCTCCGTCTGTGTGCCGCGAGGAGCGAAGGGGCTTCAGCTCAGCCTAACGCCGTAGATCCTGAGCTGTGCGTATAGCAGATGGCCTGTACTCAGATGACACAGAGAGAAATATAGAGTGAGAGGAGCAAATAGACACAGAGACCGTGGCCTCTTGACTCTGCTGGTGTGGTGATGGACTGAGAGAGAGCTCTTAGTAATACTGTGTTAACCTGAAAGCCAGAACTCAATTTAATATTACAATAAGAAGTTTTAAGATGACATCATTGTGTGTCATGTCAATCTGAGACTAGTGTGTAGGGTGTTTTTTCATTATTGGATGTCTTTGTGCATACACACACTTTGTTTGCATTCATGGGAGTTGTAGCTGCGTGCTTACTTGCTGTTGTTTTAAGACTTACTTTCCATCATCGCTTTCTTGAACAGTAGACCCTACTGTTGAGCTGTGTTGGTGTGCACTTCATACAGAAGAGAGATCTGTTTTCAGACTTTGACTGATGTATTTCTATGAGTAGCTACACAAGTTCCCTGTTTGAACCTGTACATGACGCATAGGATCTCAGCGGCATAGGGTAGACTGGTATTGTGGTGCGAGTTGGGCGATATTAAACTCCCTTTTGTTATGCCCTCAGGTAACGTTTTTTTTTCTTCTTCTTCTTTTCAATGTTGCCAGTCATGTCAACAACTCGCTATTTAACTCTAGCAGACATTAATTGGTCTGATTGCTGACCTTATCTGGGGTGTGATAAGCCATCCTTTTAGGACCAAAACGAGGAAGTGTGATGAAACGCAAGTACTTCACAGCGGGAATCTTGGAACTGTTAAACCTCTTCAAACATCCGTTAATAGAGGGGCCTGTCACCCGTACCGTACGGAAGTAGGCCTTCAGCTAGAAATCTACACCACAACACCTATGACCCGAAGGCGAGACCGTGCTTTGTTTATCATAGCTGAGTACAATTTGTGATTCGTTATTTTTGGCGACACGCCATTCGCTCCCAATCTCCAGTTTGTAGGGGATGTCGTCGCGTGAGTCACGCGTTTCTCCTCCTAGCCCCCCGATTGACACGGACCGAAGACTCCTGTCCGTTCAGACTCATGTCAAATTAACGACAACCCATTAATGTAAAAAGTGAAGACACTATCATGGGTTCTTCCTGAAGAAGTAAGTCTGCTCAATGGTTAGCTAATTATGCCACGTGTCTGTCTGGCTAGATAATGAATAGCAACTGGGTAACCAGACAGTGCCAGAAAGTATTTTTAGCGAACTATCCTCAAACTTTGATAAAATTGAGATCATGAGTTGAGACCTTCCAAAGGAAAACAACAATGTAAGGACTAATGGCAGAGTAGGCCTGTAGGGTTAGGCATGGTATGGTTCCTCAGTAGTTTCATTCGGCGTAACTATGTGTAAAGTTTAGATAGCCTAACTCCCTTTGACGTGTCTAAGCTTATTTCTGGAATCATGTTAACCCCTTTTCATTCCTCTCGGTTTATCCCCCCCCCTCTCTGTGGTTGTGTAATGAAGGTTTGGAGTAGGCTCTGTCCTTGACTGACTGCCTGTGGATAGCAGCATCTGGAGTGTATTAAGATAGGGTGGAGATGGGTGGATGATATTGTGCGTGTGTATGTGCGCTAGCTAACCCCTGTGTCAAGTATGCATCTTTTGTTGTTTGGCTTTTGCCTGCTTTTAAGGTAGAGGGGCCTGTGTATAGTAGGCTTATGTGTTTGTGTGTGAGAGTGCGCAGTGGACTATGCTAATAATGTTTGTCGGCCATCTTTGCATTTTTGCACATCTTTGGGAAGTGCTAGTAAGACATTGCACACCTTTGATGCGCATCAATATTAATACTTAAGTGGTCTGTGTAATGTCACCTGACCCTATTGCCTGGGAAGTGAGGCGAGAGTAGTCTACAAATGCTTTCAAAGAGAAGCAATGAAGTCAACACTGCTAACTTCACACAGTGAAGTGTCAGCATTACCAAGTGAAGGGGGGGGGGGGGGGTGATGGAGAGGAGAGTCGGTCTGGAAAGGCCACCAAACTGAAGTCAAGCAAACACGACAGTGACAGAGCAGCTAATGCAGTTAACCTTTTCGTTGCCGCCCAGTTCATTCACAGAGAGTAAACTCAACATTCCCACACGTTGACACCCAGTGTCATGAATAGTTTTTAGTCTGTATGGCCACATTATCATTACAGTTATGACATCTTAGTGGGTATACGTCACCAATTGCACTGTGACAGCAAATGTTGTACCCAAATGCCCACTAAAACACAGAAACCTGTTTTCCATCCTACCCTCTCTCTCCCCTCCCTCCCTCCCTCCCTCCCTCCCTCCCTCCCTCCCTCCCTCCCTCCCTCCCTCCCTCCCTCCCTCCCTCCCTCCCTCCCTCCCTCCCTCCCTCCCTCCCTCCCTCCCTCCCTCCCTCCCTCCCTCCCTCCCTCCCTCCCTCCCCTTTTAATCCAGTGTCACAGTCTTCCTCCAAACAAACAGTGTTGCAGCTGGCATAAATAATGGAACAACACACATCTTCTTATTTAAGGTACGAGATGGCAGTCCTCTGTCACTTTACAGATGAATAATACACAAACGCGGAGAGGTAGGGGATGAGAAGATGAAAGGGACATGGGACAGATGGTAGGGAAGGGAAGAGGTACAGGTGGAGTAAGTGGAAAAAGAATGAGGAAAAAGAAGGGAGATAGAAGGGAGAGAGTGAGGAAGTGAGAGACTGGAGGGCACTGTGCATTAACACTGCACTCAGGCAAATATGGCGGATTCAGCACTTCGTCAACACAACAAGGGACAAACTTTGGAGTGTCTTCCTCCAGACATGGTATAGTGCCCCCAGCTCCAGTCCTCACGGTGCTCTGTCCTGGACCGAAGCACGGGGGCTTTTACATCTGAGTGCTGCTGGTGGTCGAGGGGTCTGTTCTTAGGGGGTAGCCCCAGCTGAGACTCAGATTCTGTCCGTCCACATATGGTTTAATCCCAAGGGGGGCCGTGTTACGCGTGTGATCGTAACCCAGTTGAATTGGTTAAACTAACTTCTGAGTGTGGGCTTACTAAAATACCACCCAGCCGCGCTGTCGAAAAGCCAACTTTTTGTGGCGAAGCTGACCGGAGCTGTCTCAGAGAGGGGGTCAAGGGGTGCGGGAGTCAGAGGACCAGAGTTTGACCGTCGGTGTGGGCAGATTGTGAGGAAGCTCTTCTGACAAGCGACGCGATTAGTCCTCTGAAAAGAAGGGACATTGTGAAGATTTTAATATTCATGTCAAAAGTTTCGTATCATTTATGCATACATCTGCCGCGAATGTCCAGGGTTAGTGGAATATAGCAAGAACGGCCAGTGTCCCATATGTTGTTTTGTATTATAAATAGCATTGTCATTTAATGAGGTCATAATGCATGATAAAGAGGAACCGTGTGTGCATCAGGTTGGAACAGCGAGAGCGAGAGACACAGGAAGAGAGGGAAAGACAGAATGAAAGAGCTTCGAAAAGTACCTTATTAAGGATTGTGGTTCATTGTTGGTTTTTCAGTACAGTCAATTTCCTCTTTACTCAGTGCCACTCATCCTTGTCCCTTATTAGTAAGTTAGTTTTTAATCAACACGGTTTCATGACACATTCTACAAGAGTTTCAGTGACGTCGTTTACAAATGACTTGTCGCTTGATGTGTTTGTGGGGAAGATAAAGAAGAGCTGGGCCTGGAGAGACAGAAGGACGCAGTGAAGGATTGGAGGATAGATTTATAGGGCCTCTCCATCTGTGAACATAATCCCCACCCAAAAATCTGTTTACGAGGTGGAGAGAAACAGAGGGAGGGAGAAAGAGAGAGAGAGATGGGATGTGGGTGGGAGGGAGGGAGGGTTGGATGGTAAGCCACAAAATCATATCGGTTTCTTTCAGGTTTTTTCTTTTCAAGAGTGAGGGCGATGAGTGAGAGACAGTGGGAGACAAGAGAGAAGCGTAAGTAGAGAGAAATATCTACAAAGGGAGATGAGAGAAATGGAGAGATGAGCAGAGAGAGAGAGTTCATGCCAGATACTTTGTATATTGTTGGTCAACCCAATGCTTGGCGAGCAAAGTGCACCTTTCCAAATCCCATCTTGTTATTCTGATCTTCATTACTGTAAATGGATCTTTTACTCAGACTCCCTGAGATTCACAAGGCATCTCGCTCACTAGCAGGATATAAGAAAACAGAAAAACGATGGAACATTAAAGAAAAATGAAGGCATGAAAGTTTTATGGCAACGCAGAAACGATTCATTTGTAAATAGAGGTTTACGTCTCCGTAATATGACCTCCAGTGTTGTGTTTATTTGTGTGTGTGTTTGCACGCGTGCTACCAATTAGCTCAGCTGATTAGCGCTGTGTGTGATGGAACCAGGGCACTGTGTTTATTCAGGATCAGCCCTAACCCTTTGCTGCTGTGAGGAGCTATACGCCGGTACCTACCCAGTCCAGTTTCTCCTGGATAAGCAGCACTCTTCTGTTTCTAACAGTACCCTTTTCTCCCTCTTTCTCTCACTCAGTAATGCTGCTGGACACCACAGAGTCGACCTCCGAGCTGGGCTGGACCACATATCCGGACACGGGGGTAAGGCTGGAGAGAAGTGAGAGAGGAGGGAGTGAGAGGAGGGAGTGAGAGAGGAGGGAGTGAGAGAGGAGGGAGTGAGAGAGGAGGGAGTGAGGGAGGAGGGAGTGAGAGAGGAGGGAGTGAGAGAGGAGGGAGTGAGGGAGGAGGGAGTGAGGAAGGAGGGAGTGAGAGAGGACTGAGTGAGAGAGGACGGAGTGAGAGAGGAGGCAGTGAGAGAGGAGGCAGTGAGAGAGGAGGGAGTGAGAGAGGAGGGAGTGAGAGAGGACGGAGTGAGAGAGGAGGCAGTGAGAGAGGAGGGAGTGAGAGAGGACGGAGTGAGAGAGGAGGTGTCTGGGTTTCAGGTCACCAATGACTGGATGACATTATCATCGATGAGATTGCCAACAGATTGCTTTATTAATCCTCCACTCATAAGCTGCTTCACGGTGGCGTTTGTACAACCCCTTTGCGTCGCGCCGCATTGCAGTTTGTGTGTGTTTGTGTGTGTGCCTGAATGAACCTTCATGTCAAGCAACTGTAGTCAATGGAAATGATTCCACTAGGACACAATTTTGTCTTGGAACACTGCCCACCATACCAAAAATAATCATTATTACTATTCTGGTGAAATGAATGTTTTTTCAGGACACAGCACATCCAAGCAGACTACATGTAGCCCAACACAGGGACCTGTTCAAAGTATTGTCAATCAAGGATTCAATAAATAGGGCCAGTTCTTCTATGACCTTATTTCTTATTAAACTACGACTTAACAGTAACAGTATAGCAGTAACAGTGTCGCCTAACTATAATCGAGGCCATACCATGGCTATAGCGTAGGCATAAGAACCTGTGGGGAGTATGCAAAACTGGTCTGCAAAATGTGTGTTTGCATGTGTTTGGTTCTCTTTGTAAATGTCTGTGTGTGTGTGTTGTATTCCTGTGTGCGTGTTGGCGGGTGCTTGTGTGTGTGTGTTGTATTCCTGTGTGCGTGTTGGCGGGTGCTTGTGTGTGTGTTGTATTCCTGTGTGTGTGTGTGTGTCTGTGTGTGTGTGTTGTATTCCTGTGTGTGTGTGTGTCTGTGTGTGTGTGTGTTGTATTCCTGTGTGCGTGTGTAGGACTGTGAAGTCATACATTTGCATGAGCGTGTTTTTTTATAGAGCAGCCGACAGGAGGAGTGCTCCTGAGATGGAGATCTGGTTATTTGACCCGGGGCACCCAGCTAAGAGGAGCAGGAAGATAGAGAGAGACAGAGAGAGAGGGAAACAGAGAGAGAGAGGGTTTCCTTTAACCCTGTCCACACTTTCCTTTTCCGATCTTCTCTCTTGCTCGAGGGGCCTGCAGATATTCTCTCAATCCATTGCCCCCCCTCCTGACCCCTTCCTCCTGCCCTCCGCCTCATTGCTCTCTCTCGTTTTTCCGCCATCACTGAGACCTAGGAGCAAGCCCTTTACCTCTTTCACATCCACCCTTCGCTTTCCCTCTCCCCTTCTGCTTTGCTCCCTCTCTCCGCTCCACCGCCGTCGAGCGTTCCCTCCCCGTCCTCCTCTCTTTGCCCTTCAGTGTGTCACTAGCCATGACTCCTCGCTCCACCCTTGTTTGCCTTTGGGTGGCACGACAGTCCTGCCCCTCTTTTCCCTGCTTTCCGTCTCTCTCCGTTCTCCACTCATCCCCCTGCCTCTCCTCTCCTTTGCCCTTTTGTGTGTCGTTAGTCGTGACTCCCCGCTCCAGCCTTTCTCCCTCCTTTCACCCCCCCCCCTCCCCCCCCCCGCCCCTCTCGGTCCGTTTGCCCTTCACCGTGTCTGGGGCCCTGCCCCTCCCTGTCCTCTGTCACCGTGGAGATTTGGTGTTTTCTTTGGGATTTCGATTCAGATTAAATCACAGCGATGAGTCGTCTCTCCCCCCTTCTCCCCCCCTCCCTCCACCCCACCCCTCCCCAATCTGTCCATTTCTTCCTCTCCCGAGAGACAGAAGGAAGACGGCGATGCCCTGTAAGGTACAGCACTGTGGCCCACACGGTGCTTGAGAGTCGCCCCTTCTCATGCCATCTTCAGGGTTTCACCCGGCATGTCTCCTCTCGTTCCTACTTTCCTTTTTTTCTTTTCCATTTTCTCTCAGTCCTCAGCTCAATACTAGGGTGTTTACACGACTCTATCTTCCCTCCCTCTTTCTCCACCAACAAACACGAGGAGTTGAAAAAGCTCCTGCTTTCTCGCCTGTGCTCCTTTCTTCTGTTTCTCCATTTAGTTTTCTCTTTGTCCTCCATCCCAATCTTCCCGACCTGAAAGAGGGTTAGTCACTGCCTACAGTGTCGGAGACACCGCTCTCTCTGTCGCTCTCTCTCTGTCGCTCTGACAGGAACCACCTCTCAAGGCTCTTTATTCTGTTCTGCTGATGTTATCATTACTCCAAAATGCACTGAATGTGAATGCAGCCTCTCTCTTTCTCTCTCTCTCTCTCTCTCTCTCTCTCTCTCTCTCTCTCTCTCTCTCTCTCTCTCTCTCTCTCTCTCTCTGTCTCTCTCTCTCTCTGTCTCTGTCTCTGTCTCTCTCTCTCCCTCTGTCTCTCTCTCTCTCTCTCTTTTTGTGACAGCAAAGGGTCTCCTCATCATTTGTTCTCAGAACAACACACACACGTGCACTCACTCACACACACACACACACACACTGCATTCACCCTGAGAGGTGTCAAGACCTTCTGTCCACTTGCTATTGTTGCCGAGGCGATAATAATGATGAGGCCTTATGCATAAAACCACTGTATCACAAAACACAATGTTAGGCTTGTCACTCAAGGCTACACTGGCTTAGCACATTACTTTATCAAACAGAAGATCATCTCACTGTGTAATCGCTGAAAAGAAACCGTACATCTGCATACTCTGTACAGCTGCTTGACTGAAGCATACAGTTAGCATCTCATGTACCACGGCCTACGCCTGTGTTGGTCGTCCTCGGTAACAAAATTCTAAAACCGTTTTTTTATTTTCTTCTGTGGACTAGAATGCTGCCACAGAAGCTTTTACAGAGACAGCTGACACATTCGAATGGAACATACCGCCATCCTGAGCCATAGTCATCAGTTACTCATGAATAGTGTGTGTTTAGAGGGTGGTTTGGTCTTCAGTTGTCCAGAGTTGTCCCATGATGCATCACTCTCACCCTCTACACCCTCGCTTTAAGACACTGTTTACAGCACGTTGATTTGCACCCAAAACACTGTAAATGAGTGTTTATACTCAATCTTGTACCAGTATGTACAGTGTCAGTGTTCATATGTTCAATCTGTAAACCAAGATTCAACATATGAAGACTGCAGGGCAGAGAGAGACCTTCGGTTTGGTCTCCGATTCAACATGATACCCATATACCTCGATTTAATAAACTGTTAGTGCTTTTAGCAAAGGAGTATCATCTGTTAACGAAGTTCATATATAACCCTTCTTATGACTTGTCTGTTCTCTGCTTGGTGTGTACGTCATGCATGCTTATGCAGGCAGCATGTGAAGTTAACATTGTATCCAAGCTGTTTTTTGATCCAGTTTCAATTCAGCAATAGAAAAGGTCTTTGCACAGTATTTTTCTTTTTAGTAAACTGCTTCATGCCTTTTTAAAAGCGCCTGTCTTTATCCCTCCCTCTCTCAGTGGGATGAGGTCAGTGTTCTGGACGACCGCGGGCGACTTATCCGCACGTTTGAGGTCTGCAACGTCAACCAGAACCCTCGTGTACAAGACAACTGGCTGGCCACGCCCTTCCTGTTCCGCTACTCTGCGCCGCGTGTGTTTGTGACGCTGCGTTTCTCAGTGCGGGATTGTGCTAGCCTGCGAACGCCCTCCCCCTCCTGCAGGGAAACTCTCACGTTGTACTACAAACAAGCCGACTCCCAGAGAGAGCTGGAGAGGACATGGGCGGCAGAGGTAATAAACATACAAACAAATAACACCTATCAACAACAACATGTTTGGCTCTCAGGAAAGGTAGCTGTAACACACTGTAAATCCATGATTGACGATAGGGTATGAAGGTTGTGGCTGGAACAGAGGCAGAGCAACAGACACCTGCAGTGTATCCATGATGTTAGCACACACACACACACACACACAAAGCTTTTTTATTGACAAAAAAGTTCAGACCAAAGTTGGGCTGGAAAGGCCTCTTTAAAGAGGCTCAAAAAACGTTATTTGCACTCAAATTAATTCTTTGGACTAGCACGCCAAAAAAATATGCGGCTGCCTTTTTTTTTTTTTTATCACTACGTTGCTTAAATTAGCCTTAGATTATGTTATGGCCCGCCATCGAATGGCTTAGAAAAAGAAATTGGCCCGAAGCCAAACTGACTTAGTGACCAAACTAGTGTACGGTCACCATATTATCCAACATCAGTGGCAGAAAGTGGTTTTGTCTTATTGTTTTCATTTTAGGATGTGGTATTGCAGTATGCAATTAGTTTACTCCCACAAAAGATGTCTGATGTGGAAGACGCTACGACTTCATCTTCACATCTCTCTTCCATCTGCGATTGTTTTACTTACTTCAGGGCAGGAAATATCCGGTTGGGGGCAGTTACAGCAGAGGCGTTGCCACGGCTAGGCCTGGGTAGGCACAGGCCTACCCAATTTGATCTAAGGCCTACCTAAAAACGAAAATATCTACGAAAATGTTTGCACCAGGTGCACATTGCAAAGTAAAGTACAAAAAATGAATAGATGCCTATCCATATTTTTCTAGGCCTATGCCCCTGAGTTACTCAGTTGTTGTTTTGTTGGATGCATTTTGAAAATACCCCAACCTCACTGAGTCAGGTTCCGTGTGGTACTACAGAGTCCTCTCTTGTAGAGGAATACATTCCTCCTCGAGGGGGGGAAGCGAGATGCTGTTTAAAAATGCAAATAAAAGCCTGATGAGCAAAACTGCAAAGTGGGATTGTCACGGCAGGGCAGGAAACCAAGCGTCCTGGAGTCTGTGGGGGGAACTCAGGAGATAGTTAACCTGAGGGGCCGCTTGGGAAATCCTTCAGACTGTCCTTACTCAAACACTTATGAAACACATCCACATATGAAACACATCAACATATGAAACACATCCACATATGAAACACATCCACATATGAAACACATCCACATATGAAACACATCCACATATGAAACACATCCACATATGAAACACATCCACATATGAAACGTTCACACACATCCATACTACTGAAAACTCACATCCACATATGTGAAATGCTCGCATCGACACATATGAAATGCATTCACATGTGAATTATTCACACACGCATTCATGCTACTGAAAACGTACATGAACAGACATTTGAAATGCTCTCACAGCATTTTTCTCCTGTCTCTATAAAATTGCTAAACTACTGAACTGACTTCCGAATATACTGAAATGCTTTCTGCTTAGGCCTAGATATTCATACCTACCTTCACTAAGTATTTAGTGTACCCCTTCCCCCACTACACCACACCACCGCCATACATCTGCCCCTTTCTCTCCTCCTTAATTTATTCCACTTCTTTTATCCATTGCTGTATCAAAATCTTTGTATTTCCATCTCTGGTCCAACCCACTTTCTTTACTTTGACTTTACTTTCAACCTCATTCCCTTGGCTCCTAATTATCTCTCCATCCTTTCACCATCCATCTTTCTCCTCCCCCTTGTCCTTCACCTCTCCTCTGTCGCTCCTCTCCTCCCTCGCTCCTCTCCTCCCTCGCTCCTCTCCTTCCTCGCTCCTCTCCTCCCTCGCTCCTCTCCTCCCTCGCTCCTCCCTTGCTCCCCTCCTCCCTCGCTCCTCTCCTCCCTCGCTCCCCTCCTCCCTCGCTCCTCTCCTCCCTCGCTCCTCTCCTCCCTCGCTCCTCTCCTCCCTCGCTCCTCTCCTCCCTCGTTCCTCTCCTCCTTCGCTCCTCTCCTCCCTTGCTCCTCTCCTCCCTCGCTCCTCTCCTCCCTCGCTCCTCCCTTGCTCCCCTCCTCCCTCGCTCCTCTCCTCCCTCGCTCCCCTCCTCCCTCGCTCCTCTCCTCCCTCGCTCCTCTCCTCCCTCGCTCCCCTCCTCCCTCGCTCCTCTCCTCCCTCGCTCCTCCCTCTCTCCAGCCATCCAGTGGTGAGAAGGAGACCAGGGAGGGCTGGGTGAAGATCGACACCATAGCGGCGGACAAGAGTTTTACCAAAGTGGAGCCCAGTCTGCCGCACCAGTACCAGCCAGACCGCTACCGCCGCGTCAACATCAAGACCCGCAGCTTCGCCCCGCTCACTCGCAATGGGTAGGCCCGCCCCCCGATCCCCTGGGTCCTAGAGAGTCATGCTGATTGACGGGTCCAGGGCGGATCCTGGCCTCTGTACCTGCATGGGATTCAATGTTAGATGGGATTCAATGTTAGATGGGATTCAATGTTAGATGGGATTCAATGTTAGATGGGATTCAATGTTACATGGGATTCCCAGTTGCTCTGATGTGATGATAGCCGCCGTCTGTCCCGTCTCAGATTCGTCCTGGCCGTGGTCGACAGCGGAGCCTGCGTGTCTCTCATGGGCGTGTCCATCTTCTACCGACGATGCCCGCCCACCAATCGCTACCTGGCGTCCTTCCCGGCCACGCCCTCGGGGGCGGAGCCGACCGCCCTGGTTCCCGTGAGCGGGAGGTGCGTTCCCCACAGCCAGGCCCAGGGCGGGGCCGCCCCTCGCATGCACTGCAACGCCGAAGGAGAGTGGATGGTGCCCGTGGGCGGGTGTGTCTGCGACGGGGGCTATGAGCCAAACTTCAACGGATCAGCCTGCCTGGGTGAGTCAGCGACTTGTCTTTGAAATCCCACACTCCTCTGCATGGTTCCCCGACGGTGCCCAAACCCTGTAACACAAGTCAGTCCCATCACCGTGGAGGTGTTTACGTCTGTCTGCCGTGCCCTCGTTTCATCGAGCCCCTTTGGCTTTGAGATGTTCATCTGGAGGGACACAAGGGACTGGGTTGTGTTCACAAGCCTTCACGTGCAGTAAAAACACAACGGGCTCCTGGTTCCTGGAAGTTCCTGGACTGCGTCCACCCTGCTTCTGGTTGTCCTCTTCCTGTTTCCATGTGTCACTAACCATCTGGATCATCTTCCGGAATTTACATCCCTCTGATTCTCACCGATGTTTGAATTAGAGGGTAAGGAGTGTGTGTGTACGTGTGTGTACGTGTGTGTGTGTGTGTAGGATGTTCTGAGAATGTAAGGGAAGGATTGTCTGCTGTACTCAACTATGTACAGTGTGTGCTGGCAGTGAATACATTTGCGTGCGGCAAGGGATTTCGTGTTCGGCTTCCATCTTTTTGTTTGTGTAGAGAACATACAGGAGGAGGAAGCTGACTGGGCTGGAGGGAGCTGGAAGATGAGAGCTTGTCAGAGCAAATGCTCAACAACTACATCAACAGGTCCCTCTGGGCCAAGCGTATTAGCAGAGATACCGAGAAGGAAGGAAGGAACACAGGGACACGCGCACACACACACACACACACAGACATTCACACACACAAACCCAGCAGCCATCCACACTCTGCAGCTAGGGTCGTTATTTACAATGAAGGAGTCAGGGATATCCTGGCCTGGCCCGCAGTCATTTGAAAAGACAACTTTTAAAACGTAAATCTTCAGAAAGACGGGAAGAAATATTATGAGAAAAGGGGAAGGGGAAAAGAGGAAAGAGAGCTCAATTGAGAGAGTTCAATTGAGAGAGAGAGACTGAGAGAGAGAGAAAGAGAGAGAGAGAGAGAGAGAGAGAGAGAGAGAGAGAGAGAGAGAGAGAGAGAGAGAGAGAGAGAGAGAGAGAGAGAGAGAGAGAGAGAGAGAGAGAGAGAGAGAGAGAGAGAGAGAGAGAGAGAGAGGGAGGGAGGGAGGGAGGGTGACACATTTAGGTCATAGTGATGTAATGGCCACTCGTCTGTGAACAAGTGACAGAAACCGCAGGGGGAAAGAGAGATCGGAGGGGAAAGAGAGAGGGAGAGAGGAATGGAGAGGGGGGGGGAGGAAGATAAGAGAGAGGGAGAGAGGAATGGAGAGGGGGGGGGAGGAAGATAAGAGAGAGGGAGAGAGGAATGGAGAGGGGGGGGGAGGAAGATAAGAGAGAGGGAGAGAGGAATGGAGAGGGGGGGGGAGATAAGTGGACACAAGTTAATGACTCAAGGAATTGAGCGAGCAGAAATCCCAAAGAAAGTAAGGATAGAGAGTCGAGGGAGCCCAGAGCAAAACACACACAGATGTATGGGAGAAGTGTGTGTCGTTTGAGGACAGACGGGTGTGCATGGTGCCTGTGCGTGTGTGTGTGTACGTGTGTGTGTGTGTTGGGGACAGTTGAGGATGGAGCGTCTGGTACATGCAGGATCCGAGTGGCTTGGCACTAGACTGCCGAACATGGAGGCCCTATTAGGCTAGCCAGCTCCAATTAATCCTCATGCGTTGCCAAGTCATCTGTGAAATGTCTTCATGCTCTCCTGCTTTACATCCGCGCCCCCTCCGCCACTCCTGCTGTTTGTCTGGCCCTGATTGATATTTACTGACAAATAACCACCCAGAATCTCTCCACGGCTGCGGGGAGGGAGGGAGGAGGCCTGGGAATGGGGGGGGGGAACGGCCCATCCTGCTCAGAGGGGGCCAGGGCCCAACCGTCATCTGATCATGGTTAACTGATCAGCCCAGTGACCAATGAGGCGGATGTGACACAACGACATTGTTGTCGTCCACGGGGCGTCATGGTGACGGAGAGACAGACAGTGAGGACTGAGACTTGTCATGCAACACTGGACAAATCTGGAAAGTTCTGTGAGAAAAGTTAAAAAGGTCAACTGGGAAAGGCTAAAAGCCTTAGCCCGTCTTAAGAGATTATTCTGCAAAGTCTGACGTGTTTGAGTTTTTAAGCAAAGCAAAGAGTCTACACGGATTGTATAAAAAATGCAAAATGAACCATTTTCGGCAACCGTTGTGAATCCTTGCAGCGAAAAGACCATTTCATTCATTAGGCCCGTGGTAGCTGAAAAGTACCTGGTTCGTTTTTAGAATACAACAAACATACACCATGTCAGCAAAACTACAACTCCAAACTGTATAAAGCAATTACATGAAATCCTGTCATTATAGTTCATGTATCCAACAGCAGACTGTAAAGTCAAGTATGGCAGTAATGGAAAAGGCCTTCGTCTGTGCCTCAGACCAGGCCTTCGTCTGTGCCTCAGACCAGGCCTTCGTCTGTGCCTCAGACCAGGCCTTCGTCTGTGCCTCAGACCAGGCCTTCGTCTGTGCCTCAGACCAGGCCTTCGTCTGTGCCTCAGACCAGGCCTTCGTCTGTGCCTCAGACCAGGCCTTCGTCTGTGCCTCAGACCAGGCCTTCGTCTGTGCCTCAGACCAGGCCTTCGTCTGTGCCTCAGACCAGGCCTTCGTCTGTGCCTCAGACCAGGCCTTCGTCTGTGCCTCAGACCAGGCCTTCGTCTGTGCCTCAGACCAGGCCTTCGTCTGTGCCTCAGACCAGGCCTTCGTCTGTGCCTCAGACCAGGCCTTCGTCTGTGCCTCAGACCAGGCCTTCGTCTGTGCCTCAGACCAGGCCTTCGTCTGTGCCTCAGACCAGGCCTTCGTCTGTGCCTCAGACCAGGCCTTCGTCTGTGCCTCAGACCAGGCCTTCGTCTGTGCCTCAGACCAGGCCTTCGTCTGTGCCTCAGACCAGGCCTTCGTCTGTGCCTCAGACCAGGCCTTCGTCTGTGCCTCAGACCAGGCCTTCGTCTGTGCCTCAGACCAGGCCTTCGTCTGTGCCTCAGACCAGGCCTTCGTCTGTGCCGTGTCTCCAGGGTGATGGTGACACTAGCTGGGTCTGTCCCCTTCAGATGACAGATGACGAGGCTCCTAGTCTGTTCTCCTGTCTGACATTTAGCATCCCGCAGAGACAGATGCAGAAACAGAAGCACGACTGAGCATGAGAAACAATTACACCTGTTCACCCGGACAGAAAACAGCCGCCTGTTTTACATCCTCCTCCTTGAGCACTAACCACGCAGGCCTTAAGTCACGCACGAGATCTCCCACAGCCTCGTCCACCAAACCTCCTCTCCGAAGGTGCTTCCTCTCCTGGACCTCCGTAAGATTGACCCTGCAGGACTGAACACTGGTCCCATCACGCGTGGAACACTCCCAGCCTTGAATTCCGAAAACTCAAGGCTGGGAGGTTCTGTTGCCGGGGCCGACGACCTGACCCTGACGATGTCAGGTTGGGCTCCTGTCGACTTGGACCAGTTCCCTGTGACGTAATGCCGTCCGAACCCACTGTGCCAACCCTCGCTCAAGTCCTAAGGCATCCTCATGGATCGAACCTCTGAACATGATACAGTGAGAAAAGCAAACACGTTTCCTGCGTTCGTGAGGCCTGTAGACTCTCTGTGGAACATGGGTGACTGCCTATTGGATTCACCTGACACATAAACTCTGGACGGTTTTCAGGAAGTCCCTGGGTTCTTCTGGGGTTAATTCTACAACTGGTGACAGAGGCTGCTCTGAGAATTGCCAACAGGATACTTTGAGGACAGGTCGCAAACCAAAGTGGATTTTTCCCTTTCCATCAAGGATTATTTGTTTATAACATATCACTTTAAAGGATTTTTGGCCAAATCCTTTTACCCGGAATTGGGATTGAACCGCGTCTAATGATGCAGTGACTGGGCCTGTGGCTTTTCGAGTCCTTCAACTCAACCTTTTGTTCTGTTGTTCTGATCAGTTTGTGTAGACAACCAATCAAACAGGAGCTGTGTTTACATAAGGGTTTGTTCTATGGGGGCTTCCAGGGAAAGATTAGGACATGTTGGTGATTCAATTCGGCTGCATTTTCTAGACGTCAAAAGATAGAGAGACTGAGAGAGAGAGAGACTGAGAGAGAGAGAGAGAGACAGAGAGAGAGAGAGAGAGACAGAGAGAGAGAGACAGAGACAGAGAGAGAGAGAGAGAGAGAGAGACACAGAGAGAGAGACAGGCAGTGAGAGGGTCTAGATAAAAGATGAGAAGACAGCAGGATGGAATGAGACATGTGCTCATGGAACCATGTGTACCCATGTCTCTCCTGTGTATGGCTGCATCTGTGCTGTGTGTGTGTGTGTGTGTGTGTGTGTGTGTGTGTGTGTGTGTGTGTGTGTGTGTGTGTGTGTGTGTGTGTGTGTGTGTGTGTGTGTGTGTGTGTGCCTGTCAGATTATAACGCTGGGAGCAAAAGAGCGAATGAGCGCATGAGAGAGAGAGAGAGGCAGAGAGAGAAAGAGAGAAATTGGGTCAGTGATCTAAATACCAAGTACCATGTCAACGGCAGATCACACACTTCATTGCCATGTCGCTTCTTAGTCCTATGTATGTCCTTCTCTTCCCTTCTCTATGTTTCTTTCTCTCCATTTCCCTGTTTATAATTTCCCACTTTTTATTTTTCTTGGAGAATGCTCTCTCTCTCTCTCTCTCTCTCTCTCTCTCTCTCTCTCTCTATCTCTGTCACACCCACCCTCCCTTTCTTCTCCGTTCCAGATCCCCCATGTTCCCTCTCCTTCTTCTTCTCTTGTCATATACCCCCCACCCCCACTCCCCACCCCCCAGCACTGTTTCTAGGGCTGTTTGTAATGTGGGTGATTATCATCAGTCTTTTTTCCTCTCCCTCCTTCTCCACCCCTCCCCCCTCTCCCCCCTCCCCCCTCTCTGCCTCTCTGTCTCCCTCTCTCGCTCCCTGTCTCACGGTAATGTAAAGTCATGCGTGCCTCTCCATCTAATGGCTATAAGCTGTATTAACCTTCCTTTGTGTGGTTACAGAGGGGATGAGGACTGGGGGGAGAGGGGGGTGCATGGAGAGAGAGGCCAGAGGGCAGGCACTCTGATTGGCAGAGGGGGTCAGGTGGGAGGGAGCAAACAGGAAGGCCAGGATTGTCGTTGGCGATGGGCGATTTTGTAGGAAAGCCGTGTTCCGTGTCACAGCAGTACGAGAACACGTCTGATAATGTGTTCTGAGGGCATGAAAGATGGATGGAGCAGTTTCCATCTCTGAAACTCTGTTTCCCCTTCCCTGCCCTCTCTCTTTTTCTTCTCGACCACTTTGTCTCTCTCTCTGTCTCTCTCTCTCCCTCTCCTCCACCACTCTCTTTACCTCCCTCTCCTGTTTGCCTCTCCCAGTCATCCTCCTTTCCACTCTCCTCCACTGTGCCAGCTCTCTCAACATTCGTTCCTCCCTCCTCTCTCAGTTCATTCCTCCATTCTTTCCATCTCCTCACCCTCCACTCTCAGTTACCCTCTCCTGCCTCTCTTCCCTCCTCTTTTCCCAATTGCTACCTCTCCAGCCCCCCCCCCCCTTCTCTCTCTGCAGCTCTTGTTCCTTCTCCCCCACTTCACGCCTGTGTTGGAGTGAATCTAGCTCTCCCAGACAAGTGAGAACACAGAAAGCCTTTTATCTGTTTAAACATCCCCTCCCGTCTTTCCACTTCTTCCACCCTCCTCCTGTCTCCTCCTGCACACACACACACACACACACACACACACACACCGCCCGTCAAGCCCAGAGGTGATACATGGTCGTGACAAGGTTATCTGGATAAGGTCAGAGGACGTGCTACGAGTTCAGAAGAGCGGAACTTTGAGGGCACCATGTCCAATACACACTTACATGCAGGCCTACGCACTCCTCAGACACACACACACACTCTCTTCCAGCCCCACAGCAGTCAGACACTTCAGACACATATCCTCCCTGCAATCCAAAGACACGGTTCTTGGGAGACTTAGTTAAGGTGCTGTGTTAGGCTTAGCGTCAAACGCACACTCTCTCTCTTCACGGGGATTCCAACACACACACACACCTGCTGTCTGTGTCACCACTACCCTGCTCTGACAGCTTCAGGCTTCACCTACAGTCACAGACAGACACAGACACAGATAGAGACACAGACAGAGACACAAACACAAACAGAGACACAGACAGAGACAGAGACACAGACAGAGACACAGACAGAGACACTGACAGAGATACAGACAGAGACACAGACAGAGACACTGACAGAGACACTGACAGAGACACTGACAGAGACACAGACAGAGACACTGACAGAGACACTGACAGAGACACTGACAGAGACAGAGACACTGACAGAGACACAGACAGAGACACAGACAGAGACACAGACAGAGACACTGACAGAGACACAGACAGAGACACAGACAGAGACACTGACAGAGACACAAACACAAACAGAGACACAGACAGAGACACAAACACAGACAGAGACACAGACAGAGACACTGACAGAGACACAGACAGAGACACTGACAGAGACACAGACAGAGACAGAGACACAGACAGAGACACAGACAGAGACACTGACAGAGACACAGACAGAGACACAGACAGAGACACAGACAGAGACACAGACAGAGACACTGACAGAGACACAGACAGAGACACAGACACAGACAGAGACACAGACAGAGATACAGTCAGAGACACAGACAGAGACACAGACAGAGACACAGACAGAGACATAGACAGAGACACAGACAGAGACACTGACAGAGACACAGACAGAGACACTGACAGAGATACAGTCACAGACAGAGACACAGACACTCCTCATCCAGCTCTGAGCAGCAGCTCTGCGTATGAGACCTGTCATTGCTTGAGACTTTGATTCAGACTCTGAGCACGCATCCACTGCACTCTACTGTAGACAGCCACGGGCAACACAATTAGTCTACCTTGGAGTGTGCACGCCAGGAAACCTACAAACCAGGAAACCTGCACACCAGGAAACCAGGGTGGGTAGTATCTATGACTGTGTCTGACATGCCGCTTTGCAGGAATGTATATTCAGGGCCATAGGCTCTGAATAGCCGTCCTGATCACTTGGCACGTTCTCCGTTCTCCAGTTTGTCCTCATGGTGCTGCAGATAGCCCTGAGTACTAGACTAATGACTGGATCAAACGTACTGTGCTGTGCTGTGCAGTCAGTGGAAGAACATCGCTGGGTGTTAACGGAGGGTGTTCTGTAGGACTGGGAGGCAGCATGGGGGAAAGGGAAAACAGTGTCTGCTCTTCAGGGACAGCTGAGAAGCTTTTCACACTTGTTTAAAAACATCATATGATTTGTGCGGCTCCATATTCAACTAATCGTTCTTATTTAATCGTTCCATTTGTGAGGAGAGACAGTATTTCCCCCCGTGGTCTTTTGGGTATTTATAAAGCGTTGACTGAATTGATGTTGCTGGATGTAAAGTATTAGGTTCTAATGACTAACATGATTAATGGCGTCGCGTTGAGTCAGTCTCTCACAGAACAGTGGAACAATACGGGAGCTGTCTGTAATGAGTCAATTTTGTCCCTGACACTGGAATCACTGTGTTACGTCTTGTCTCATTCTCTCTCATCCTCTCTTTCTCTCTTTTTCCCTCCCTCTCTTTCTCTTCTTTGTCATTCTTTTTTCACAACACGGTTACAACACGTCTTGTTTTTAAATGTGCTTGAACTTGAAACTTCTTCTGTCTTTCATTCTCTCTCTCTCTCTCTCTCTCTCTCTCTCTCTCTCTCTCTCTCTCTCTCTCTCTCTCTCTCTCTCTCTCTCTCTCTCTCTCTCTCTGTCCTCAGCGTGCCCTGTGGGCTTCTTCAAGGCGGTGTTGGGCTCTGTTCCGTGTTCAGCGTGTCCTCCTAACAGCCGCACCAGCCAGGAGGGCTCCCTGCTGTGTGAGTGTCGAAGCGGCTTCTACCGAGCGCCCGCCGACGCCAACTCCAGCGCCTGCACAGGTGAGCTGTGTGTGTCTGTGAGAGAGTGTGTATGTGAGAGAGTGTGTGTGTGTGTGTGTGTATGTGAGAGAGAGTGTGTGTGCGTGAGAGAGAGTGTGTGTGTGTGTGTGTGAGAGAGTGTGTGTGTGTGTGTGTGTGTGTGTGAGAGAGTGTGTGTGTGTGTGTGCGTGAGAGAGAGTGTTTAGTTAAGTGCGAGTGGATTATCACTCTACTTTGATACTGTTACCTTTGTTCAGACTTAGGCGAGGCAGGTATTTACTGAGAGCATGATGATGTAACAGTCTGGATCGCTTTGTTTCTGCTCCTTGATTAAAAAGCTTTTACCTTCTTTGGGGTTACTCACTTTGATGTGTGACTCATTCAGCAGCTGCTTTTGTTCAGAGCTAAACACCCAGTGCATGGAATATGTATTACCCCCCCATACTTATCTAATTTATGTCTGTCTCTCTCTATCCATCTTTCTCTATTTCACCATCTCTCTCCATCTCTCTCTCCCAATTTCTCTCTCTCTATTTCACCATCTCTATCCGTCTCTCTGTCTTTCTCTATCTTCAACTCTCTATCCGTCTCTCTCCATCTCTCTCTCTCTATTTCACCATCTCTCTCTCAGGGCCGCCCTCCGCCCCGGTCTCTCTCTCCTGGGAGTACGAGAGCGGTGATGGTGGCGTGTCTCTCCGCTGGCGCCCCCCTGTGGAGATGGGGGGTCGTGGCGAGGCGTGGTACGGGGTGGTGTGTCGCATATGCCCCTCAGCCACCTTCAGCAACCCTGCCTCCTGCTCCTGGTGTGGGGAGGCGGTCACCTTCACCCCCGCCCAGACCCACCTGAGGCAGACTAAGGTCACCCTCAACAACCTGCTGACCAGAGTCACTTACCTCATACAGGTACACTCCCATCAACACCTGCTGCCTCTTCCAAGGTTTCCAGCATGGTCGAATTATACGGCCAGGCTGAAGTGTGGTGTTCTGTTATTGTAGAAAGATAGTTGCCGTAGCAATGCTTGAAAATGAACACAATTGAAGTAACCTTGCGAATGCTTGGACAGCAGTGTTCAACCAGATATTCTTTTATCCGTGGGTTTATCAGGAGAAGCAAGGCTTTGAAAGTTGCATTGATTGTTTTCTGTCGTACCTCCTCTTGTTGACGAGCAGGTGCAAGCGTTTAACGACGTCTCGTCACTGAGCCCCTTCCCTCCTCGCTACGGAAGCATCAACTTCACCACCAGCCAATCAGGTGAGCCGCTCTCTTCCTCTCCGATCAGAGATGGGAGAAGCAGTCGGGGATTCCTGACTCAGATCTGTGCTTGTGTGTCTGGCTATCTGTGAGAGTCCATCTGTTGCTGTACGTTTATATACACTTGTATTCGTTTGTCCTCCCTTTCTTTCTCTGTGTAGTATTCCCTCCCTCCCTCCCTCCCTTCTTCCCTCCCTCCCTCCCTCCCTCCCTCCCTCCCTCCTTCCCTCCCTCCCTCCCTCCCTCCCTCCCTCCCTCCCTCCCTCCCTCCCTCCCTCCCTCCCTCCCTCCCTCCCTCCCTCCCTCCCTCCCTCGCTCCCTCCCTCCCTCCCTCCCTCCCTCCCTCCCTCCCTCCCTCCCTCCCTTCTTCCCTCCCTCCCTCCCTCCCTCCCTCCCTCCCTCGCTCTGTTCCTCTCCATCTTTTCCGCTTCTTCACTCCGCATTCAGGTGGCTCCAGGTCACGACATTCTGTCTGTTCAGATTACACTCGAGAGAGAGAGAGAGAGAGAGAGAGAGAGAGAGAGAGAGAGAGAGAGAGAGAGAGAGACAGAGAGAGAGAGAGAGAGAGAGAGACAGAGACAGAGACAGAGAGAGAGAGAGAGAGAGAGAGAGAGAGAGAGAGAGAGAGAGAGAGAGAGAGAGAGTGAGAGAGTGAGAGAGAGAGAGAACTTAAGGAAGTACAAGAGAGAGGATACTGGAGGATAGGAATGTAGACAAGACAGATAATGTAGTCAGGTCATGTCCGAATCATGTCAGAAGCATTACGTTTCAGTAGCTTGTGAATTTGACAAGAATCAGCAGGGCAAATGACTTTCCTGAACCCCGCAGCAGAGCAGAGACCTCTGACACACCTCTCATGGGTCAGTTCCTACCCAGCCTCGGTAAGCCAGGGAACACCCACACTGTGATTCCTTGCACTGAGCTGACTCTGCCTTCTGTGTGATGCTTCCCCCAAGTGGTGGATGTTTCAGCTGCACAGCAACCCAGCGTGGTGAGCACAGTGGGTTCACCAGGGTTCCTCTCTGTCCCAGTGTGGTGAGCACAGTGGGTTCACCAGGGTTCGTCTCTGTCTCAGTGTGGTGAGCACAGTGGGTTCACCAGGGTTCCTCTCTGTCCCAGTGTGGTGAGCACAGTGGGTTCACCAGGGTTCGTCTCTGTCTCAGTGTGGTGAGCACAGTGGCTTCACCAGGGTTCCTCTCTGTCCCAGTGTGGTGAGCACAGTGGGTTCACCAGGGTTCCTCTCTGTCCCAGCGTGGTGAGCACAGTGGCTTCACCAGGGTTCCTCTCTGTCCCAGTGTGGTGAGCACAGTGGGTTCACCAGGGTTCCTCTCTGTCCCAGCGTGGTGAGCACAGTGGGTTCACCTGGGTTCGTCTCTGTCCCAGTGCCCTCCCAGGTCCCCATGCTGCACCAGATGAGCCGTGCCCCAGATTCCATCACTCTGTCCTGGCCCCAGCCTGACAGACCTAACGGTGACATCCTGGAGTACCAGCTGAGATACTATGACAAGGTAAACATGGACACACACACACACACAAGTTAACAGATCAAATGTTCTACTGTATTTTCGTCTTTTGGCTGTCATCATCTCTCACTTTATCCGTCTCCGTCTACCTCCCTCCCCCTCCCCCTCCCTTTCCTCTGTGTATCAGGGTTCAGATGAGGACAGTGCAGTGAGTGTGTACAGTGAGACTAACACCGTGACCGTCAACTCTCTGGTTCCCGGCTCCATCTACGCCTTCCAGATCCGAGCACGCAATGAGAGAGGCTACGGCCCCTACAGCCACACCATCTACTTCACTACCCTGGCCCTGGGTACCACACACACACACACACACACAAGACAAACCCATGGTCCCATCCCACAATGCTTTGCATGTCCCTTGTCCACCCCAGTGTCAGGTGTTCTAATGGACTTCCTGTTTCCCCAGAAGAGCATTCCAAGCAAATCCAGAATCGGCTGCCTCTATTGGTCGGCTCGGTTATGGGCGGGGCAGCCTTCCTTCTGGTTGTTGCCGCGATTATTGTTGTTTTTGTGTTTCGCAGGTGAGTCACTGTACACGTGAGGCGCAGACACGCACAGATTTACATGCTTATCACAACCCAGGCACACATCCACTTTCTCTCTCGCTCCTTTTGCAGTAAGAGAAGAGAGAGCCCCTACAGCGACAGACTCCAAAGATACATCAGCAACAGAGGTAATAGTGTGTGTGTGTGTGTGTGTGAAAGTGTGTTTACATCCATAAACAGCTGCGTTCATACTTTTCATTTTGAAATCCGCCCTATCAGCGTGGACTAGACAAGTGTCCCTTCCAAGGCCACTGTCCCTCAGCAAGGCCTGGTGTTTATGTAAACACCCCCCCCGTAATCATCTCCAGCCCCGAGACTGGAGTGTTGTTGACATGTTGCTGAATAGGCTGGCCGCGGAGCAATGAGGAGGAGAATGGGAGCACTGACCCTGCCTAATGCCCTCCGCCATGGGTAAATGCAGGAGGGGTGGAGGGGGGGGGGGGGTAGAGAGGGAATGTGGTGGTAAGGGGTGAGGTTCTATCGAAAAGGAGACAAGAGGAGGGGTAAAAGAGGACAAGTGAAAAGCAGGGTTAGAGAGGGGGTTGAGGAGGACAGAGAAGGAAGAGAAGATCAGAGGAAAGAAAGGGAAGCTTGTCTCTCTACTGTGTGCCAGTTGTCCTTGTGGGCTTGTCACATGGTCAGCCTTGAAGTGCTACACGGCCTGGTCTAGCGATGTCACATCCTGTCTCAGTGATAAGACTCCCAGTCTGTCAGAACACTGTTACCGGGCAGGAAAACACATACACAGAGCAGTGATTCTTAACCTGTGGGCCGCAAGGGGAATGCAGGTGGACTGCCAAACCAATGAAAACAAACATATGAAAAATGAATAAATATCAAAATACTTATATATTCTGTTGGTAAATGATTATAAAAATGTGTACACATTTTAAAACAACATTTTGCCTTTAATTCATCTTGACCAAAACACCAATAGTTACGCTTGGCAAGTTGATGGTAGCCCAACTGACATTTCCGGTGGGCCGCTAAGTGGCAAAGGTTGGGAATTGCTGCAATTGAATAGAGGATTCCTGTTACTGTACCGGTAACGGATCCTCGGTTCATCTGGAGCTGACTGTGCACATGCTGGACTGTTTGTGTCCGCAGGTGGGGTGAAGTATTACGTGGACCCCTCTACGTATGAGGACCCCAGTGAGGCGGTCAAGGAGTTTGCCCGTGAGATTGACCCAGCTCACCTCAAGATCGAGGAGGTGATTGGTGCAGGTAGGAGACCTGAAGTTCTCGGTCAGCCACGGGGTCAAATTGTAAAAGTGATGATTGAAATCTATCCTGAAGTGAGGGATTTTTTTTTATTGACATGTTGATAAAGACTGCACTGTCAAATGATTGCCATAACCCCTTCCCCCCCCCCCCCCTCCCCCTCCTTAGCCCAGTTTGGGGAGGTGTCTCGGGGAAAGTACCGCCCGCTGGGCCGGAGGGAGCTCCTGGTGGCGGTGAAGACGCTGCGCTGGGGGGTGACTGACCGGGAGAAGGGGGTCTTCCTGAGCGAGGCGGGGGTCCTGGGCCAGTTTGACCACCCCAACGTGCTGAAGCTGGAGGGGGTGGCCACGCACAGCCCTCCAGAGAGGATCATCACAGAGTTCATGGAGAACGGACCCCTGGATGCTTTCCTCAGGGTGAGGCCACAGACAACTACAAAACAACTACAACTCCCATCCACAGCCTTTACATTTACGTTCAGTCACCTTAAAAAACAGTCCATGATGAGTCATTGCTTGCGTCAAACAAAATGACAGTTTTGTGACTGAAGAACTACATCTCCCACAGTTCTTTATCCATAACTGATGGCGTAGATTATCTATTTCCATCACTTCCTGTTCTGTCTTTAACTGCCTCTCTCCTCCCCCTCCATCCCTCCTCTCTCCTCCCCCTCCATCCCTCCTCTCTCCTCCCCCATCCCTCCTCTCTCCTCTCCCCCATCCCTCCTCTCTCCTCTCCCCCATCCCTCCTCTCTCCTCCCCATCCCTCCTCTCTCCTCCCCCATCCCTCCTCTCTCCTCCCCATCCCTCCTCTCTCCTCCCCCATCCCTCCTCTCTCCTCCCCTTCCATCCCTCCCCGTGTCTCCAGGAGAATGAGGACCAGTTCAGCGTGCTGCAGCTGGTGGGCATGGTGCGGGGGGTGGGCGCAGGCATGCGCTACCTCTCAGAGAAAAACTTTGTTCACCGCGACCTGGCGGCCAGGAACGTCCTGGTGAACTCCAACCTGGTGTGTAAGGTGTCCGACTTTGGGCTGTCGCGCCTCATGAGGGGCCTGGACCACAACATGCCCACCTACACCGCCTCACTGGTGCGTTCTGGGAACAGCAGTTTCTGTGGGGGCTTTTTCTAGTGTCTGCTGGTGTTGTGAGAAGATGATGTGCTTGTTTGTTGTAGTCAGCATCGTAGAAGGTGAATTCCTCCCCTGGTTCGTTTGGGTCGAGAGATTCTGATTGTTGGGATGAAACTGTCTGAGACAGTAGTTTTTAACTCTGATTCAAACACCTGATTCAAATAAATGGATCGTTATCTAGCTCTGTAGAAGCCTGGTAACGAACATCCATTTGAATCAGGTGTGTTGGAGCAGGGAAACATCTAAAACATGCAGGACAGGGGTTCCCTGAGGACCAGAGTTAAGACCCACTGGTCTGAGACGTTCTTCATGTTTGTCCCCTCCTCATCGCTCGCCGTCTCCTTCTCAGGGCAGTAAGATTCCTGTGAGGTGGACTGCTCCAGAGGCCTTCCAGCATCGCAAGTTCAGCTCGGCTAGTGATGTCTGGAGCTTCGGCATACTGATGTGGGAAGTGATGTCATACGGAGAGCGGCCGTATTGGGACATGAGCAACCAGGAAGTGAGTCGTCAGGACAGAAAAGGCGATAGCGGAGCGACGCGTGTTTCTTAAATGAGTTCAAACCCAGAGAGACACCAAACAGCCAGATGAACAGAATAGTTGATCTGCTACAACTCTCTCTGGCCGCTTTGTCAGAAAAACAGATGGTTACATGTCCTCCTTTTCTCTCTGTCCCCTCCCCCCCTCCACACACTCTGCTCTCGTCTCTCCCTCGTACTCTCCCTCTCATCTGTCGCTCTCTCTCTTCCATCTCTCCTCCATCTCTCTCCATCTCTCCTCCATCTCTCCTCCATCTCTCCTCCATCTCTCCTCCATCTCTCCTCAATCTCTCTCCATCTCTCCTCCATCTCTCCATCTCTCCTCCATCTCTCCTCCATCTCTCCTCCATCTCCATCTCTAGGTGATGAAGGCAGTAGCAGACCAGTACCGCCTTCCCGCCCCCCATAACTGCCCCCCAGCTCTCCACTCCCTGATGCTGCAGTGCTGGCAGGCTGAGAGGGCCGACCGGCCGGCCTTCGACTCTCTCCTCTCCTCCCTGGACAGGCTCATCCGCCACCCCGCCTCCCTCAAGGCCGAGCACACCCGGTAAGACTACAGCTCCCATCAGCCACTGCTCTTAAAGACACAGCACTTCCCGGGTAAACTTGTCTTAAGTGGTCGATCTGGAATTCCTCCCTCGCCAGAAGCACCTCCCAGCCCCTCCTGAGCCCCACCCCCACTGATCTGTCGTCGGTGGCGACGGTCAGCGAGTGGCTGAGCGCCCTGAGGATGGACAGGTACAGGGAGGAGTTTGAGAGAGCTCACTTGGACACTCTGGACCGAGTCAGCATGATCACCATGGAGTGAGTCTCTCCAAACCTGTCCATCATGACTACGAATACAACAGCTTTAATATCACCCTCTGTTCAATCATAGAGAATTGTGGATTCTACCATGATGTATTTTCCCTCCCCCCCTCCCTCCCTCCAGGGATGTCCAGGGTTTGGGAGTGAACCTTCTGGGCCACCAGAGGAAGATCGTCAGTGCAGCACAACAGCTTAGGACCCACCTCACCCAGGGCCAGGTGGAGGTGTGAGGGGGGGTCAACTGACCCAGGGCCAGGTGGAGGTGTGAGGGGGGTCAACTGACCCAGGGCCAGGTGGAGGTGTGAGGGCGGGTCAACTGACCCAGGGCCAGGGTGAGGTGTTAGGGGGGGTCAACTGACCCAGGGCCAGGTGGGAGGGGGGCAACAAGGTTTAACCACACCTGGGCTCTGCGTCCAACATCACAGTGATTCATTTCTATGGAAACAGCACATTCGCTGAAGAGTTCAGGGATGAACAATGGATTTGATCAGCGCTGGAGATGATGATAACAGTGGCTTCATTTCCGAATCCACTTTGGTCACCTGACGGTAATACAGACAACAGAGAGGTGCATTGTGGGAGTTGTAGTCTAATGCAATGTGAGGTTCGGGAGAAGCTTCATAGTAGGACAATATGAAGGAGAAAAAAAAGTGGTTGTTTTGTAAACATATTTTATTTCACTTGTTTGCTGTTGTTTGCCTTGTTCTCCTTCCCCCAGTGTATATACCTCCATCTTACCTCCTCAGGGTCACTCCCTGGTTATCCCACGGCTTGACCTCGTTCCTCTATCCACTCTTAAATCTCACCACTGACCTTGATGAAAGAAATGGAAAACGGTGAACTTTTTTTCGAAAACAGGGTTCCCAATTGCAGAGACAATCAAAGACTTTTACTGTTGATATCATGAATCTTGGTGGATTATTTGTTGCATCATCACGCTGTTTGTACTGAAATCAGCCAGTGGTCCTTTGTCATGTACAGAAACACTAGTCATATTGTGACTGTTGGTCACTCCTGTCACACTTGTCGAGGTAACTTCCAGTTGGGTTCTAGAAGGGCAGGGTCTGGGGGTGCAGTTTTCATGTTAGAGCGGAGGAAATAAATGTAAAAACCTGGAAATAAAATGACCCTGCCTTACCCTGACCCACCCTGCCTTACCCTGCCTCACCCTGCCTCACCCTGCCTCTCACTTCCCCACCCTGCCTCACCCTGCCTTACCCTGACCCACCCTGCCTTACCCTGACCCACCCTGCCTCACCCTGCCTTATCCTGCCTCACCCTGCCTCTCACTTCCCCACCCTGCCTCACCCTGCCTTACCCTGACCCACCCTGCCTCACCCTGACCCACCCTGCCTCACCCTGACCCACCCTGCCTCACCCTGACCCACCCTGCCTTACCCTGACCCACCCTGCCTCACCCTGACCCACCCTGCCTCACCCTGACCCACCCTGACCCACCCTGCCTCACCCTGACCCACCCTGCCTCACCCTGACCCACCCTGCCTTACCCTGACCCACCCTGCCTCAGCCTGACCCACCCTGCCTCACCCTGACCCACCCTGACCCACCCTGCCTTACCCTGACCCACCCTGCCTCACCCTGACCCACCCTGACCCACCCTGCCTCACCCTGACCCACCCTGCCTCACCCTGTCCTACAGACACAAGCTCAGACCCAAGACCCCTCCACACACTGAGGCTACAGTACCCCCCCCCTCCTCTGGGTACATTTTACACTTCACTTCCTTTTATTTGATGAGTATAGTAAATGTCACTGATTCATTTGAACATTGTGAATGTGAAATCAGTTTACTCGACAACATGGGATCAAATTGTGTAAGGAAGGAAGGAGATGTTATGTTTTGTGAGTTATGTGTGTGTCCGTGTGAGTGTATGCTTTAGATGAAGAACTGTGTGTGTGTGTGTGTGTGTGGGCACGGATGTAAGTGTGTGTGAGGTTACACATGAATAGGTGTGTTAAGTTGTATGAGTGTTCACCACTATTCCACTATTGTGCAAATTTGTAAAAATAAAGAATATGATTTTATTTAAACAACTGTAGATATGTTTTGTTTATTGATGGTGTAGATTAGTTGGTCTTTTTCCATCTAAACATTTCCTGAAATTGCCTTGAAATGTAGGCGTCTCACATTTGGATTTGACCTACACGATTGAACACGTCAGCACCCTTGGATGCAATCAGAGCAGTGGATCTGTTGAGTTCAGCACTCGAGTTCACAAGGTGTGTCTCTGCCATCACTTTTTGGCAATATCTGACATGGCAGTAGTTCTGTACAACCTAAGACACCTGTATGTGTACTGAACACAGCACTTGTTACTTACCGCAAAATGACACAATGCTCCTATCAGTTCCTTTGTTTTCTGAAAGCTGACTTTAGTGTAGCTATGATCTCCGCTGTGCAAAGAACAACAGGATAATATGTCGAGGTATCAAAATAACGGGCAAAATAACAGACGCAACCGCGAAGTGAGCTTGTAATGGTGTTGTGTTGCTTTGAGAAATGCGTGACCGCGTAGAAATCCCCTTGTTGCTCTGACAGTGCTCCAGCATGGGGCTTTGTGCATCTTGAAAATAGCTATTAGTTTAACAATTGAAAATGACTCCCTTCCTAAAGGCTGTTGTCTGGACTGACGGCAATAGCTGCTGTAGATCCTCCGGTGCATTGTGGCTAACCAAAGTTTTAGTCACAAGCTATATAGGGCATACTAGATTATACTAGAACATACAACTATGGCACCTGGAATCTATTTTTAACCCGTTTGTAATTTGCTACGAAGTGCAGTTGTCAGTTTTCATCAAATGGCAATCCTTTTGTGAAGATAGACAACATTTGTCAGATTGCTGGTCTTTTTGATTGGGTTTGTTGATTCAAAAGCAGCAATAACCTGTACCCTGGTCCTGTCTAAACGAGAACAGCTGGCCCTGTCTCGTGCACCACCACCTTCAGCAGCCTACCATACTATTAGGGTCTTTGGAATGTGACAATTATCATGTTTCGTGAGCAATGCTGTTGACACCAAACTGAAACAAAAATTACTATTGTGTCAGGGAGAACGACAACTTTTGAAGTAATCGGCCTTGTCACAGCACAGTTGAGGCAAGTTGATTTTAATGTTAAATGAACATGAATACCCCATAGGTGACATATTTTAACCACAAAATCAGGCCTTTCGGGTCATTGTCATGGACCCATGAGTTTGCTGACATTTCAATGTACAGAACACGACCTCATCTCACTTTTTGGTTTTCAATTACAAACCAACGTCCACACAAATGAAAAGTCTGCAGTTCACGAACTGGTTCTCTGAAAAGTTTCTGAAAATGTAGGCAGTCATGATATTGCAAAACTTTCATGCTGGTGATGCAGGTTGGGAAAATCAACCCTAGTGGAACTCAGGTGAGGAATCAAATCAACCAGTGGGTTGGTTAGGAGAGGTCAGATAGAGTATACCAATTATCATTTATAATGTATAAGTTAGAAGCAGCGACTCATTTCTGTTGTAAGTGACCTCTTATTTCAAAAGACTAATTAGGCTAACTCAAAGTCAAGTGGAATGCCCTACTGTCATGATGAAATTGTACCCGTTCAAAACTGCTCCTCCCATTCCACCTGTCACCCCCCCCCCCCCCCTTCTTTCCCTCTTTTTCTCTCTATCTCTTTTTTCATCTGTCCTTCCTGTCCAGGTATCTCCTCCCTCTCTGCCTCTCCTCCATAAATAGGCTCAGACTGCTGCATGACACAAGGCTCCCCAAACAAATGATGCCAGTGAAACATTTCAAAACATGCGTTTGACTGTTGCCATGGATTGAGGACTAACCTTTCTCTTCTGTAAAAGTAAGTTTTCTTTGTATAACTTGTTTCTTTGTAGTAATAGTCTGTGTATAAGTAAAAAAAAAAGTGAACTTTTAATTATTCTTGTGTAATGCTAATATTACTATACCTTCATACTGTTGCAAAGTTTGAAATATCAACTAAAGTTATGTTAAATAAAACCATCTCTAGTTTAATAATTATGGATAGTGCATGGTGAGTAAAATGTTTTTCATAATGTGGAAACCTTTCTCAGATATATAAGGACATCGCAGTCAGCCAATCACAGATGGCGCCCCGTTTTGCCGTTTCCGCCCCAGGGGAGCTCACCCATTGGTGGAGCCAGCTGAGGTTCCGCCTACAGAATAAAAAAGGGTGGATTGAAATGCTGGATGAAACCTTCTTGCTTCAGAGCAGACAGTGAGAGCTTCTAATTGGTCCAACACCACAACAGCTTGTTCAAACACGAGCTACTGTTCAATTGAATTGGTCCGCAGTGAAATCTGTTGTTGCCTGATAAAGTCACAAGTCACTCATCTTGTGTCGTCCTCACAGGATAAAAGACATTCCTCTCTTCGATGCGGCTAAGGAGAATGATGTGGGTTGTATCAAGAAGCTTCTGAGCTGTGCTTCCACCAATATCTTTGAGAGAGGTCCGCCATTCTTCTGAAGATTTTTTTCTTTGTGATTATCACTCGCTTCTGTGCTAAAATTCTCTCCCCTGTGTGTGTGTGTGTGTGTGTGTGTGTGTGTGTGTGTGTGTGTGCGTGTGTTTGCGTGTGCGCGTGTGTGTGTGTGTGTGTGCGTGTGTGCGTGCGTGTGTGTGTGTGTAGGTGCCCTGGGGGAGACAGCCCTGCATGTGTCAGTAATGGCAGAAAATGTGGAGGCTGCGATCTGTCTGATGGAGGCAGCTCCTGAACTCATCAACGAGCCCATGACCTCTGATCTCTTCCATGGTGTGTAAGAACACACACGCGTGCACACACACACACACACACACACACATACACAGACACAGATAGATAGAGATAGTCTGGTAGAGACATTCCCAAATCAAACATTTCCCTCCCTTTTTTTCTCTCTCTCTTTCTCTCTCTCTCTATGTCTCTCTCTCTCTCTCTCTCTCTGTATGTCTCAGGTTTGACTCCTCTACACATCGCTGTCATGAATCAGAATCTCAACCTGGTCCGTGACATGATTGCCAGAGGGGCTGATGTCTCCACTCAGAGGGTCACAGGAACATATTTCAGGAAAAGGAGAGGAGGCCTCCTGTACTATGGTGTGTGTATCTATGTGTGTCTATGTGTGTGTGTCTATGTGTGTGTGTGTGTGTGTCTATGTGTGTGTGGGTCTATGTGTGTGTGCGCTTGTATTGGGAACGATTAGGAATATGTGCCTGGGTGGTACATTGGGAGGAAGTGCTACTTGTAACATGACCATATTTGGACTCCAGGCGAGCACGTCTTGTCGTTCGCCGCGTGCGTGGCTAACTTGGACATCATGACGATGCTGATCAGCGCCGGAGCTAACACGAGGGCCCAGGACTGCCGAGGTACGAACCAACACTCTCCTCCCCCCAGTGGGGAAAATGCGCTATCAACTTTGGGGGGGACAATTATATGACATTTTCTCAGGAGCAAATTCCTGAGGGGGACACCAAAATGACTGCTGCAACACAGCACATTAAAAAAGTGCTGAAAATTGAACCGGCAACCATCTGATTAATAGCCTGATTCCCTAACCGCTCAGCCATTTGACCCCCCATGTTTACATCCCCTTTATCCTCCCTCATCTCATCTCATCCCTCCATCTCTTCTCCTAAAGGCAACACCATCCTCCATATCCTGGTCTTACAGCCTACTAAGACGATAGCATGCCAGGCAGTGGACCTGCTCTTGACCCAGGATGGCGAACTGGACCAGCCTGTGCCATTGGACATGGTGCCCAACTACCGTGGCATCACGCCCTTCAAACTGGCTGCCAAGAAGGGAAACATTGCAGTAAGGGCATACTAGGGCACGACATGGGAGAAGCATGTTTCATATGGAGACTCTGACAGAGATGAGAAGTTACAAACTACTAATACTTTGTAACTGTACTTAAGTAGGTTTTTCTACTTTTTCTTTTTAACTTCTCTCTCATCTCCACTCCTTTCACTGTGTGTGAAAAAAAAAAGGTTTCAAAAAAGTGCACAATAGTTGCACAAATTAAAATACTAAAAAGTTTCGAAAGGTTGAAAAAATATTTGTACAGGTAGTAGTAATAGCTAATTGTTACTAAAGTATATGTCAGAGCTCCTACTTCTTTACTTTACCTGGAGTGAAAAAGTGTAGTCAGCACATTAACTTTTACCAGAGTCCTTTTAAACATCAGTATCTGTACTTCTACTTGAGTGAACGATGTGTGTAAATTCTGTGTGCCATCTCTAAAGAATGGTTTCTGCTTCCTCTGTTATTGTCTGACCGTCTGTACTTTTGTCTCAGTTCTTCCAGCACCTGGTCAACAGGAGGCGAGTGGTCCAGTGGAGTCTAGGGCCCCTGACCTCAAGCATCTATGACCTGACAGAGATCGACTCCTGGGCAGACCACCACTCGGTGCTGGAACTCATCGTAGGAAGCCAGATAAGAGAGGTAGGCCGCAACTGAAACCTGTGAAAAAACTGAGTTTAAACTATATTTGATATGTAAATGTAAATATCGGAGGACATTCTGCAGGGTCACACGGTCAACTCAGTTTCCTCCTTCCTTCCTTCCTTCCTTCCATCTTCCAGGCCAGGGCAATACTAGAGATGACTCCCATCAGGCAGCTAGTCAGTCTTAAGTGGAACCTCTATGGAAAACACTACTTTAGGTAATCACGCACAAACACATGCAAGTACACACACACACACACCCTTCTTTAGGTCACCTCCAAGTCATGTTGTGAACGATGTAACTGTTGGGTTCATTATTAACATGTCCGGTTGTTGTGGTTGTGAACAGGTTTTTGCTGATGATCTACCTCCTCTACATCTCAACATTCACTCTCTGCTGCATGTATCGCCCTCTAAAGGACGCTCCGGAGAACTACACCACTTCTGATGAAGACAATACCATAGCGGTTCAGAAAACCCTCAAGGTAGGGGAAAACAGCGTGTATGTATGTATGTGTGTGCCTATCCAACAGACATGATGATGACCCTGTCGGTCAGTGGTTGATCTCTACGATGTCCCGTCTGTTCCCGCCCCTCAGGAAAGCTATGTGACCTATGAGGACAGGCTCCGCCTAGTGGGAGAGATTATCAGTATCCTGGGGGCCATGGCTATTCTGCTCCTGGAGGTCAGTAGAAGAAGAAGAAGCACAGTCTAATGTGCATACTGTCCATACTCTCTGTCTATATGACACATTCTGTCCATACTCTCTGTCTATATGACACATTCTGTCCATACTCTCTGTCTATATGACACATTCTGTCCATACTCTCTGTCTATATGACACATTCTGTCCATACTCTCTGTCTATATGACACATACTGTCCATACTCTCTGTCTATATGACACATTCTGTCCATACTCTCTGTCTATATGACACATACTGTCCATACTCTCTGTCAATATGACACATACTGTCCATACTCTGTCAATATGACACATACAGCTAGAGATGGTAGAATTGCGTAGCGGATCTAAATCTGCATGTCTGCTAATCCCACAGATTCCAGATATCCTGAGAGTCGGGGCCAAGCGGTACTTTGGACAGACAGCTCTTGGGGGCCCCTTCCATGTCATCCTGTAAGTTAGCACTTAAATACCTTTGACATGACAAGACAACCTGACTTAATGCTGTTGGGTAACTGACTGGTTGTGTGTGTGTGTGTGTGTGCCCGTGTGTGTGTGTGTGAGCAGCATCAGCTACGCCAGCTTGGTGGTGTTGCTGTGTGTGTTCAGGACTAGCGGGTTGGAGGGTGAGGGTGTGCTCATGGCCGTGTGTCTGGTGCTTGGCTGGAGCAACATCATGTTCTTCGCTCGCGGCTTCCAGATGCTAGGTCCGTACGTCATCATGATACAGAAGGTAAAGACTTAGTCCCATTCCAAGTTGCCAATTGTCAATGGTGGGTAAGCACCACTTATGTGAATGCCATTATTAACTTATTATGAATGCCGGTTGTGTGAGTATATATTGTTGTTCTGTATAAGGCTGTTGTTTAAATACCAGAGGAGAGTATATATAGCACATATATTTAGAACCAGTCAGTGGAACTTATTCACGCTTCTGCACATTCACTGTGTGGTTACAGATGTTTGTTCACACGTCACTATTTTCACTCTCAGGCTGAAGTGTTGATCTCTCATTTTCTTCCAGATCATATTCGGAGACCTGACCAAGTTTATGTGGCTGATATTTATCGTCCTGATAGGCTATTCCACCGGTGAGCATATCCCGTCTCACGTATTCAATCGAAGAAGGCATATGGCTTTGTTGAAATCTCCATTTCCTCAACTAACAAAACGGTTTTCTTTTTTCTCTGTGTCTCAGCAATGTGGATGGTGTACATGACCCAGCTTCCAGGCTCCCTGCCAGCATACAAGTCCTTCCCCATCACCCTGTTCTCCCTGTTTGAGCTCAGCGTGGGCCTGATCGACCTGCCAGTGGACCACACCATCTACACGCCCCCTATCGTCCACGTGCTGCACTGCACCTTCTCTGTGGTCTCCTACATCTTACTGCTCAACCTGCTCATCGCCATGATGAGTGACACTCACTGGAGGGTGGCCCAGGAGAGAGATGAGCTCTGGAGGACTCAGGTACACACACTAACACACATTCAGGTCCCTCTGGAGGACTCAGGTACACACACTAACACACATTCAGGTCCCTCTGGAGGACTCAGGTACACACACTAACACACATTCAGGTCCCTCTGGAGGACTCAGGTACACACACTAACACACATTCAGGTCCCTCTGGAGGACTCAGGTACACACACTAACACACATTCAGGTCCCTCTGGAGGACTCAGGTACACACACTAACACACATTCAGGTCCCTCTGGAGGACTCAGGTACACACACTAACACACATTCAGGTCCCTCTGGAGGACTCAGGTACACACACTAACACACATTCAGGTCCCTCTGGAGGACTCAGGTACACACACTAACACACATTCAGGTCCCTCTGGAGGACTCAGGTACACACACTAACACACATTCAGGTCCCTCTGGAGGACTCAGGTACACACACTAACACACATTCAGGTCCCTCTGGAGGACTCAGGTACACACACTAACACACATTCAGGTCCCTCTGGAGGACTCAGGTACACACACTAACACACATTCAGGTCCCTCTGGAGGACTCAGGTACACACACTAACACACATTCAGGTCCCTCTGGAGGACTCAGGTACACACACTAACACACATTCAGGTCCCTCTGGAGGACTCAGGTACACACACTAACACACATTCAGGTCCCTCTGGAGGACTCAGGTACACACACTAACACACATTCAGGTCCCTCTGGAGGACTCAGGTACACACACTAACACACATTCAGGTCCCTCTGGAGGACTCAGGTACACACACTAACACACATTCAGGTCCCTCTGGAGGACTCAGGTACACACACTAACACACATTCAGGTCCCTCTGGAGGACTCAGGTACACACACTAACACACATTCAGGTCCCTCTGGAGGACTCAGGTACACACACTAACACACATTCAGGTCCCTCTGGAGGACTCAGGTACACACACTAACACACATTCAGGTCCCTCTGGAGGACTCAGGTACACACACTAACACACATTCAGGTCCCTCTGGAGGACTCAGGTACACACACTAACACACATTCAGGTCCCTCTGGAGGACTCAGGTACACACACTAACACACATTCAGGTCCCTCTGGAGGACTCAGGTACACACACTAACACACATTCAGGTCCCTCTGGAGGACTCAGGTACACACACTAACACACATTCAGGTCCCTCTGGAGGACTCAGGTACACACACTAACACACATTCAGGTCCCTCTGGAGGACTCAGGTACACACACTAACACACATTCAGGTCCCTCTGGAGGACTCAGGTACACACACTAACACACATTCAGGTCCCTCTGGAGGACTCAGGTACACACACTAACACACATTCAGGTCCCTCTGGAGGACTCAGGTACACACACTAACACACATTCAGGTCCCTCTGGAGGACTCAGGTACACACACTAACACACATTCAGGTCCCTCTGGAGGACTCAGGTACACACACTAACACACATTCAGGTCCCTCTGGAGGACTCAGGTACACACACTAACACACATGCACGGAATGTAGCATCACTGGTGTAGCTAGGTAGTACACGATTCCACCTGGTCTGGTCTCTAGTGTGTGATTCCACCTGGTCTGGTCTCTAGTGTGTGATTCCACCTGGTCTGGTCTCTAGTGTGTGATTCCACCTGGTCTGGTCTCTAGTGTGTGATTCCACCTGGTCTGGTCTCTAGTGTGTGATTCCACCTGGTCTGGTCTCTAGTGTGTGATTCCACCCTGGTCTGGTCTCTAGTGTGTGATTCCACCTGGTCTGGTCTCTAGTGTGTGATTCCACCTGGTCTGGTCTCTAGTGTGTGATTCCACCTGGTCTGGTCTCTAGTGTGTGATTCCACCCTGGTCTGGTCTCTAGTGTGTGATTCCACCTGGTCTGGTCTCTAGTGTGTGATTCCACCTGGTCTGGTCTCTAGTGTGTGATTCCACCTGGTCTGGTCTCTAGTGTGTGATTCCACCTGGTCTGGTCTCTAGTGTGTGATTCCACCTGGTCTGGTCTCTAGTGTGTGATTCCACCTGGTCTGGTCTCTAGTGTGTGATTCCACCTGGTCTGGTCTCTAGTGTGTGATTCCACCTGGTCTGGTCCTCCACAGGTGGTGGCCACCATCTTGATGCTGGAGAGACGTCTTCCCCGCTTCCTGTGGCCTCGGCTGGGGGTGTGCGGGTCGCCTTACGGCCTGGAGGAGCGGTGGTACCTCCGGTAAGACAACTCTGACACAGCAAGAACAGCTCCCTCCTCTGGTCTCACCTTCAGACAGCTCCCTGCTGTATAGCCTCACCTTCAGACAGCTCCCTGCTCTATAGACTCACCATCAGACAGCTCCCTGCTCTGACCTCACCTTCAGACAGCTCCCTGCTCTGACCTCACCTTCAGACAGCTCCCTGCTCTGACCTCACCTTCAGACAGCTCCCTGCTCTGACCTCACCTTCAGACAGCTCCCTGCTGTATAGACTCACCATCAGACAGCTCCCTGCTCTGACCTCACCTTCAGACAGCTCCCTGCTCTGACCTCACCTTCAGACAGCTCCCTGCTGTATAGCCTCACCTTCAGACAGCTCCGTGCTGTATAGCCTCACCTTCAGACAGCTCCCTGCTGTATAGCCTCACCTTCAGACAGCTCCCTGCTCTATAGACTCACTTTCAGACAGCTCCCTGCTGTATAGACTCACCATCAGACAGCTCCCTGCTCTGACCTCACCTTCAGACAGCTCCCTGCTCTGACCTCACCTTCAGACAGCTCCCTGCTGTATAGCCTCACCTTCAGACAGCTCCCTGCTGTATAGCCTCACCATCCAGACAGCTCCCTCCTCTGACCTCACCTTCAGACAGCTCCCTGCTCTATAGACTCACCATCAGACAGCTCCCTCCTCCAGCCTCACCTTCAGACAGCTCCCTGCTCTGACCTCACCTTCAGACAGCTCCCTGCTCTGACCTCACCTTCAGACAGCTCCCTGCTCTGACCTCACCTTCAGACAGCTCCCTGCTCTAGCCGCAACTTCAAGTGCTGAAGCGTCTCCCGTCTGCTCCGCAGGGTCGAAGATCGAAACAACCCGTTGGTTCAGAAGATGCGTCGCTACATGAGCGCGTTCTCCAAGGACGACGAAGCCAGCAAAGAGGAGGCGGCTAAGGAGGCCGACAAGGCCAAAGAAACAAGCAGAGCAGTCAGACCACCCAAGTTCAGAGGCATCCTCAGTCCGAACAGAAGGTTAACCGGCTGGGAGATCATCCGGAACAGTGCTTTGGGTTTGGAGCCAGACCCAGAGGAACATGAAGAGGCGCAGGAAGTCAAGTATGTTTGAGAAAAGGTTAACTGTATATTGGAAATATATACATGTGGTGCAATCATTTCATGCAGTATTATGTAGCAAGAGATTATATTTCAGTAAATGTAGCTGAGGCTGAGAGTGTGAATATAGTAACGATGAGATACTAACAAGGACTATGACCTGTATGATTTCAAGTAAACATTTTAACAAAATAAAGTGTAAATCAAAACACCATCTTTATTTATTTAGTTACTATGAACACCATACAAAATGATTGAATATTTATATTAAAAAATCTAAAAGTTCTATGCCAGAAAGCAAAGAAATCTACATTTCAATAAAAGGTTTGATAAAACTGAGCAATAAAGTTCTATTATATTAGATTCTAATGCAGCATTTCCAGTGCACATTCTACAGTACATTATTGATAAACATTACAGCACAACCAGGCACAAAATGATTGAATTTGACACAAAATCATCACTACAATTGTGTTATTAAGACACGAGTTAAAACATCCATTTTCTCATTATTGATTTAAAACCTGTAGAACAGGAGTTGAGATGATTATCAACAGTAATTAGTAAGTTGGTCAAAGTCAGGACCACGTAATGCCCTGTGCCCCTACTGGACAAGGCGTGAAGCAGGGGTCAGGGGTCAGGGGTCAGGGGTCAGGCAGGTGGGCTAGGCCAGGGCTGCTGGGAAGGTCAGGGGTCTCCTTCGGGTCTGGCAGATGTAAGCACTGCTGTAGAAACACGGTGAGGCATTCCAGCTCTGATTGGTCGACTTGTTGCCAAGCAGCAAGCCACAGTCATCTACCGGGGCACCTTCTCTCCAGTAACTGTCAACCAGAGAAGAAGAAAAGAAGAATCTCGATACTGTTCAGGGCCTAAGTCAAGCTATCAGGGGTGGGAGAGAAGTGATATCTACAAACCAATAAAGTACAGTGTAATATACGGTAGAAGCTTACAATGTCTGGGTGTTTGTGTGTGTGTGCATGTGTGTTGTCTGTTCTCACACCTCTTTGTCAACGCAGCGCCGGTAATCCAGGTCCACTGGTCGGCCTTGTACCTCAGACCAATCCAGTATAAAAGGTTCCCCTCCTTGGTTAGAAAGTTCTGGAAGAGGACAGTCCTTTCAAAACTCCTTATTCCTGCTGTTTTGACTATTATACGATAACCATGGCATTGGTTCCTTTAAAGGTCACAACAAAAACAGACAAGAGAGAGAATGTGGAGAGAGAGAGAGAGAGAGAATGTGAAGAGAGAGAGATGGGGAGAGAGAGAGAATGTGGAGAGAGAGAGAATGTGGAGAGGAGAGTGAGAATGTGGAGAGAGAGAGAGAGAGAGAGAGAGAGAGAGAGAGAGAGAGAGAGAGAGAGAGAGAGAGAGAGAGGGTGAGAGAGAGAGAGAGAGAGAGAGAGAGAGAGAGAGAGAATGTGGTAAGAGAGAGAATGTGGAGAGATGAAGTGAGGTAGGGAGGTGTGTTGACTGTTGCACCTGCACTCTGTCGTTGGTTATGACAGCCAGATCCCCTCCTCTGGCCCTGCAGTACTTCCTGCTGTCCTCCCAGCTCTGACGCTCCTTGGACAGGAAGAAGCACGAGTCCTCAAAGAGCAGCCAGCCCTCCGCACATGGCTGGCAGGGTGAACCTGTGCATGAAGTACGGGGTCACACAACACAGTACAAAAACGTCCTCTCCTAATTGACACAAAATGTCGGGCACAAAATTATATTGAAAATACAGTCATTCAAAAACGATTGAATTTAATATTCAAATAATTAAATTGTTTGTCTTTATTTGGAGACGCAACAGATGTTGTGCTCGCGACACTCATGTCTGTAGTCTAACACGGAGACACGCACTCACTTGGGGTTCCAAACTGTGGATGTTGGGCTTTGCATTTCTGAAGACTGCACATCGGAGGAGACTGGCGCGTTTCCTCTACTTTCACCACTGCCTCGTCTGTCCCATCTCTCTCTCTTTCTGGGCAGACCAGAGCCTCCGTTGGCACTAGAAAATCAAACAGGGTGGTGTAGGATGGCAGAGAATGACGCAGTCTGAACATGCACGGGCACCAGTACCGAAATGCATACCCCCTATCAGCTTACAGTGAAGTAGCCTGTTATAAACAATGTTTTTTTTTACATCTTTTTATCAATAACATTTTCAATTTTGGCTAAAAACGTTTTTTAAGTTGACAATTAAGTTTGCAATGTTGTTTCTTGTAGGGCAGTGTTTTCCATAGCCCGTTTTTTACTTACATTTCACGCACAGGATAATGACGACAAACAGCAAAACGAGGCATATTAAGGACAGAAGGAAACACAGCGCGCGGTACAGACGCAGTTTTCTTTGGATCTGAAGGTCTGTCGAGATGGAAAGAAGAAACGTTACGCTAATAGTAGACCGGTTGACAAGCTATAATCCACAACATCGACACAGCACCGCCATACCTGGCTTTTCCTTTAACTCAACCGATAAATTCGTCACTTCGCCAAAACATTTAGTCTCATCCGATGACTTTATGTCAGCGTCGTAATTACGACAAAATTTGATATACATGGCGGATATCCCTGTCCCAAGTAGCTACGCCGTAGGGTGTTTCTGTAAATGCAACTCCCGTCTAATGTGTGCCAGACGTTTGGGATTTGGGACACCCAAGTCCCTCTCCCTAGCAACTTGCCTTTCTTAGATTTATAATTAATTAATGTAATACAATACTTGGTCTGTCCCACGATTCTCTCTCTCTCTCTCTCTCTCTCTCTCTCTCTCTCTCTCTCTCTCTCTCTCTCTCTCTCTCTCTCTCTCTCTCTCTCTCTCTCTCTCTCTCTCTCTCTCTCTCTCTCTCTCTCTCTCTCTCTCTCTCTCTCTCTCTCTCTCTCTCACACACACCCATTTACAACCCCACGCACAAACACACGTTTATTCTCATTTGAGATAACTACAGACCTTGGAAAGCCGTATAAACAGTCCGTTCCTGTTAGTATGGCAACAACAGATAACAGCAATTTGAGACTACATTGCTACAGCAATTATTTATGAAAAAAGGAACAGAGTGAATGGTGTTTATGCTGTGTTGTTTCACAGACACTCTTCAATCTCTCTGTTCCTCTTTTATTTGATTTCCATCTTGATCTTTCGTTAATGAGGGGTTACCGTGAGAAAATGCTTTCTTTATATTTTAATGTTTAAAATGCATAAGCCTACTGGACTTAAAGTGAATAGTGGATGGTAATAGCAGATTGTGTCATTAAAACAACGTAAAATACAATCCAGTTTTAAGGTCTCATTACAACGTATACAAGCAAAATAAGGTTAAATGCGCATTTGGACACACATTGGGTTCCCTCTGAAATAAATAACACTTAAAGCCACAATTATTTAGTCCCTTAGACAACAGGTTTTCCAACTTTCAAGTAACACTGTAAAGCAATTTATTTTGTTCTGCATTCAGGCATATATGGGTATCAGGTCTGCACAGTGATCAGAATGTGGTTCAGGAGAGCTACATGTACCTGCTCCTTCTGTGGTCGAAGGCCAGACAGCCACAGAATAGATATCCTCCGTTGGTGTTTTCAGTGTATTGTAGACACAGGATTCGACTTCTTTCACTGCCAGACAGACAGGCAGACAGACAGACAGACAGACAGACAGGCAGACACGCATGCGGATGTTCAGCCAACCAGGCAGACAAAAAAAGATAACCTCTTAAATATATACACAACTATTTAAACAACTTGAAGAGCGGTATGACAATGACTAAAGATTATTGTAAAGGCCTTGTATGACACAGGTCATCACACTTCACCTTCAACATCCAGCATTTGTCTTTTTTCCTCCTCCTCCACCACCTCCTCCACCACTCGATCCTCCGCTGGGGTTAGGTCCTGCATCTCCATGGCTGTCCCTGTCCTTTTCCTCAGCGTATCTAACTTTCTGTTTCCCTGGAAAGCCCTTGAAGCCCATACAGCAAACTCAACCCTGCTACTTCTGTACCCGTTCGCTCACCCTCACAAATCCAGACGCTCAGAGCTGTGGTGTAGTTTGGTTGAGTTTTAATCCGTATCGGACTCGAAGGCTTTCGAAGTTTGGTTAGTTAGTATTTTGAGATGACCCAATAGCTTTGTGTCATAAACTGTGTGTCTGCATAACCAATATAAAACTGATAACTTCCTCCTGATTCTTTTCTTTTCTCTTTTCTCTCTCTTCCTCTCTGCCTCCGGCAATAATGGACATTATTTCGTCATAGTCTTTGCCTATGCGTGTCAACAAAGTATTTTTGGGGGTTGTGAATTTCTGTATGGAATTTCCCAGAAATCACGAAGAATCTGATACACAACACAAAACAAATGGAAATACATGCATTTAATTTTTTATTTTCCACAAAAGTTCATGATTTTCATTTACAAAAAAGAAATACTATTTGCATTAAATACAGATGACCGAGAGAGAAAGATGAAAATAAAGAGAGTCATCTCCCTTTTCGAATACCTTTCTTCACGAATGAAACATTGCTTTCACTGCCTCTTTTAAACTTTTACAAACTATCAACATAGGTTGGGCATTAACGGAAAAGCAGTACGCTAATTGCAAAACACTGACAAACCAAAAACCCCTTGAGAACCTTCCCTACCCAACTTATTCCCACTGCCAACTCAAAAACTAATATCATGTCTTAGAAGAAGAATAGTGGTGTAAAAATAACAAAGTGTAAGCTTCTGACTCTGACAGTCTGTCACATACTTCCTCTCTTCATCTCCTGTCTCTCTCTCTCCGTCTGACCTTCCCTCTCCTCTCAGGCACCGTAGACGCTCTCGTTACTGTAAGTCATGTACAGGAACAAGTCCTCATCGTGGTGTTCCTGGAACAGTGTTAGAAAATCAAAATGCAGTGTTAGAAATCAAAGAAAAAAAAAAGTGAACCGGTTGGTCGATAACGTAGAAAATGTTCCCTTTCGTTTGATATCGTAATAAGGGGACAAATTGTGAAGCAGAATGTTCACATGTAACTGTCGGTGGAGTACGGGATTTGTTATCTCAGATGCATCAGGGTGCGTGCGTGTGCACGTGCGTTTGTGTGTGTGTGATTACCTCATACACTGCAGAGAGAGGGGAGCTGGACGGTGGGAGGGAGTTGTTCACAAAGAAGAAGAGCGCTTCCTCTGGTCTCATGGACACACGCTGTCTGATCAGAAAACACAGCTGTCCAACTGAGGGAGGGTGAGAGAGAGGGAGACACAAACACAGAGAGATAGAGAGAGAGATAGAGAGAGAGAGAGATAGAGAGAGAGAGAGAGAGAGAGAGAGAGAGAGAGAGAGAGAGAAACAAACAAAAACAGAGAGAGGGTTAGCGTGGGGCCATCAGAACCACACCCAAACTTTTTCCTCTTGTTTCAATTTACTGTAAGAGGAACTAAAAGAGTATTTGGGTCAAGGAAGGAATAGGTCCCAACCACAAGTGCAGTCACGGTCACGGGTCAGGAATGGTTGAGACATACAGAAAGGGAAAGTAGTCCGAGATAGGAAGAAACACTGAGAATATCTCCTCTATAAATACAAAGGCCATTTCTTTCACCTGTCAAGTCGGAGGGGACAAGGTATTTCTTCTTGTCCAGGTCAGGAGCACGTGATCTGGCTGATCTCTCTACGATGATCTGAGGCGATGGATGATAGTCAGTTACTACACATGACAGGTCACCTTTAATTAATGAACCCCAGAGAATACTAAACAACAGCACATGATCACAAAGTGGTGGAGGCTCAATACCACAGGGTCAATACATTGTCTCACATCCTTCCAGATTTCTGATAAGGGATAGTGAAGGATAGTTTTATGTAGTATCAGTTTGTATGGGAGAAATAGCCAAAGCTAGCAAAAAAATGTTGTTAGTGACAGTTGTGCTTACTGGTATTTTGTCCGGATGCTTTGCTCGCACTCTGTCCCCCTCCGCTCTCCTCACCTCCAGCGGTACAGAGCGTTGGTATTGACTGCCCATCTAGGAGAGAAAACAAACATAACATGGTCAACAACCCTACGGTCAAAATGACATTGGGCTGTGCAGGACTAATAGCTAATCAGTCATTATTTCAACGCAAGTACTGCTGGTCAATAAACAACAAAAATCCATAAGGACATGATTCGAATTACGGGGGTGGAGGGTCTGACCCCCCTAATTAAGACTTGGACCCTCCCCCAAAAAAGGTCAAAACAACAGTTCGGGGGGTAGATACATTTATATATCGTTCTTACCTGTAATCGTAACCCCTCGCTCTCTGGGTAACAAGCTGACTATTTTTTTGTAGTTGTTTTTTTGTCTCTACTAAGCTATCCGAATGTACAGTCGTCAAAACAGTTGATGACGTCTGGCGCGTATACATGCTGTACCCCACGATCTAAAACTGGCACGTACATTCACAATAGCAACATAAGCGTTACATCATGAACCTATGTGGTTCTGTCGCTTAGTGTCACACTGAAGAACCTGGACCAACCATATAAAACGGTGAAAAAATACCAGATAATAGACTGGCCATCGAAAATATAGTGATCATATAAATTTAGGATGTGCCATTGTTGGCTATAGGCCTATGTGCAACCAGTCATGTCCGATCACTATCCGATCACTAGAAAGCCACGTCAGTCGAGTATCCAGCTAAAAGGGTGGGTCGCGCCTTCTCTTATATGTGAAGAAGACAACTGACAATACTTGCTAAACAAGACCATCGATACGGTGATACCCTGGTAATATGACCAAATGCAAACAACTCCGTAAATAATGTCGAGTTAGGGACGTATTAAATCAGCATGACTAAGTGGCTTGCGAAAAAGCAAGTGCTGGCGTTAGCAACAAACAGCTAGCTGCACGTTGGCTAGCTCTGAGAAAGAAGACATCAACAGAACTCAGAATGGAATACTCACCTTTGGAACACAAACGAAATCGAATAGAATGGTAAAATTCCAGTCTAATAAGCCTAACCCTCTTCGCTAACACTTCGATCACAAGGGAAATACGACGAAAAATTATTAAATTTGCACCATTAATCATAAATGGGGCTGTATTTTTAAGATGTCGACTGAACTACTTCTTCTGCACAGAAACAACAACAAACTCGGCGACGCCCAGTCGAGGACATTTCAACAAATGAACACCATATCCGTCGACAGACAATATGGATGTCCAATCATAGAAGATAGAAGGAGGGGTTTTAGTTTGTTGACAAAGTTTTTATTGGATTCATTTTGATGCCATTCACATTTTCAAAACGCCCTTTGTGTGCCACTTTGTTTTGAATGACGGTGATCTAAACCAATTACATTGATATAAAAGTGGGCCATTCCAGAATACGGTCACTCATCTGGAAAAGAATGATTAAGTCTATTGGCAAAGTAATGTAGGATGTATCCGTCCCAGCTCAATCGTTCCAATGAGCACATTAATTTAACCAAAAAAGATATAAAGAATCTGCAATATTTGTCAACTCGTCCCAGACTCAAAGCGGTGATGAATAGGCCTCTTGTCAAATTCGGGCATTCCAATCATAGCAGCATTGTTTGTATCCAGGTGGTTGTGAACGTTTATCAAGGGTCTGTGTGTGTCAAAATGTCTATGATAATTTATTAAAGCAAAACAGTCTGAGATAGATCAACAGAGAGAGATCAACTGTCAGTCACCAATCTGAGCGCCTCTGTCAAACAAGCCAATACTTCAGACATTATTGTTTTATTTAGAAAATAGTTGAAGCCTAAAAATACTTATATTTAGATTTTTTTTTTAGCAAAATATGACACTTCTATCTTATGTTTGAAAATGATCTCACAGAACCTCTGCAATTTTGCCACAGAACACTATCGCCATTCTAGCAATTTGCCAGAAATTTCATGACACTTGGATAATTTGCAGTGTAAATTGCTATCAACATGTTACTATGACAACATCATGTCATCTAATCCAGTTTTACTATATTGCAACCCGAACATACAGTAAAGTCCAAAGTCTGAAAACCACATGAAACATAACATACTGGGGGGCATACTGACATTTATCTGTATTTTTCAAAGATTCAACTTTTCCTTCAAATTGTAAAGCTGACATTATCATTTGCAATGGAAAAATAGTATTACCTTAGATAGAACAGCAAAATCAAAGCATTTTTCCTGGTGGTCAAAGACTTTCGAACCCTATTGGACACCAAAGTTGTACATCTTGTTAAATTGTTTGGAATCAATGTTGGCATATCAAATACCACACTTAAAAAGAATCATCTAAAGAATAAGAAAAAACAAAATGGTAATTTCCTTTTCCATTTGAGAAAATGAGATTACGATCCAGTGTCTTCCTCCCTGACTTATGTACGTGGACAAACATCTATCTTATAAATGTACAGATAGATTTCCACATAGCACAATTTGTTGTTCTTCGAACATCTGTCCCAACATCTGTCCCAATAAAAGGAATTTCCTAAATTCTACACAATATATTATACACAAATATTACATTTCCCGAAAATAGAGACATTGCAAATCCAGTCGCTAAAGAAAGAGCCATGAGGTTATTGGAGCCCTACTATCCACAGTCAGAGATGCAGCGATGCAGTCCTCTTTAGAAAGATAAGTCAAGGTGCTTTTCAGTAACAGTCTATACATCAAATAAACAAGGCAGGGTCAGGCCCACCAAGAGAACAGCCGTAAGGCAAACACTGGTTTGACATGCATTGTTGCATCATGTTGCATTTAGCTTCCCTTCCAGTCTGGCACCGATTCATCCTCCACTGTCCACAGCTACTGGTTTCAGCATCCTAGCCCTGCATCTGGGACTTTATCAGTGTGATGGGTCTTTCATACGGCAGCTGTGGCTGTGGTGATTTTCAAAGCATCCAGCAGGTTACGCTTTTGAGCTCTTGGGCTCGTTATCGTCTCCAGGTGGGACTCGGGAACCCATCCTCGCTGCCTGTCTGACAGTCTGGTGCCCTCCACCCAACCTGAGGTGCAGAGGAGGGGGAGAGAGGGAGAGGGAGAGGGAGAGGGAGAGGGAGAGGGAGAGGGAGAGGGAGAGGGAGAGGGAGAGGGAGAGGGAGAGGGAGAGGGAGAGGGAGAGGGAGGGGGAGGGGGAGGGGGAGGGGGAGGGAGGGAGAGGGAGATTTGAAATTGCTAGGTATTGCTTCACACATTTCCTCGCCGGCCTCCAAGAATCATGAGTGTGTTGGTTCCTAGTTACCGTCACTGCTTTGCTGGTGCACTAGAATGACATCAGCTTTCTCCAAAGACAGCCCGTCGGGTTGCTGGGCAACAAAGGCCCTGATACACTGCATCTGAGTGAAGTCTGGAAGCAGGAGAGACCGGGTCAGGGGTCGGGGTCAGGGGTCAAATTCAAGGCCACTAAGAGGTCAAGAGGTTTTTTACTTAACCCTTGTGCTGCCTTCGGGTCACATGACCCAAAGGTTCATAACGAACCATCGTTGTGTTTCCCCAGTTTTATCCAATACAAAAACAAATTTAAATAATTGTATTTTAACCTTTGTGCTGTGGGGGGTCTGAGACAGCCAGACGGTTAAAAGAAAATGCTTCACTTTGTTTTTGTATGCGGTAAAGTTGTCGCAATACGACGGTGGGTCACAATGACTAATGGGTCAGAATGACCCGAAGATAACACAAGGATTAATTATAGCAATGGGAAGAAGAAAAATGATGTATCTGTGATTAACCACCATCCCCCTCCCTCTCACATCCTCTTCCTAAAAAGCTTCGTAATCAAATTTAACAGTGATTAACTTTCCTGTAAACATTAGTAAATGTTGTAAATCTTTTAATAATTTCATCATTCAATTTTCCCCCGTAGCAGTAAATATCAAAGCTAACTTTGCAGCTAAAACCAGATGTGTTCATTGACTGACCTTGTGCTGCAGAGAAGTCAATAACAGGATGGGGTCGGGAGAGAGCTGATATCCAGCGAAGCTTATTACTCCTGTCAAAGGTCAAAGAGGTCAGACCTGGTAAGTGATTCTCCAAATGCATTTTCTTAATAATAAAAAAATCACAGCTGGAAAAGTAGTTTTGCTACACAAACACACTCTCTACTACAGTCCGGAAACCTTACTGGGTATCTGATCTTAGTAACAAGGATTTGGAAGACATGTGAAGCCGGAAGAGGTTCTTCTGAAGGGAGTGCAGTTTGACGCGACAGTTCTCTCCCCGCAGTTCAGAGACGGGGGCGTGGTCTATCACGGTGAACCTCCCCCCTCTGGACACCACCACGGACCAGGAGGAAGAGGACGGAGGAGTTTTTAAGGAGGGGAAACTTGCAAGCCATTTGACCACAGTCTTGTGAAAGTGTATGCTTGTGATAGTGCCTACGTGAATGACTGCGTGTGCGATGATGGCGACTCACTCTTTGTGTAACGAGAGCAGCAGGTAATCATTGAACAGGTGTAAGTACACGCTCCTCTCGGTCTCCTTCAGAGAAAAGTCCATCAGCTCAGTGGCCGGCCCCTCTCGGACCAGCCTGCGAGACTGACTGACAAGCGGCAGAGTCTGTGACAGAGAGAGGGAGAGAGGCAGAAAGAGAGCGATAAATAGTGAGAGAGAGAGAATAATGCAAAAAATCAAACTATGTTTTCGTCATTTTGATTGACGCTATCCATCCAGATCCCCAGTATGTAGGGTGCTCATCCCACAAAGATGGATTTCCTCACCCTGCACTCAAAGTCCACCTTGGCACTGAGAGAGACCAGGGATTCAATGCTCTTCATCTGGGTGATGCTGTCGTTGCTCTCCTGAATCAGCTGAAAGGATGGAGAGAACAGTGATCAGGCAGGTCTAAAGCAGGTCCAAAGCAGGTCCAAAGCAGGTCCAAAGCAGGTCCAAAGCAGGTCCAAAGCAGGTCTAAAGCAGGTCCAAAGTAGGTCTAAAGCAGGTCTAAAGCAGGTCTAAAGCAGGTCTTAAGCAGGTCTAAAGCAGGTCTTACATTGCTCATGCCATGCTCACTTCGGAACATTGTATGAGCAAGGAGAGAGAAAGAGAGGCAGAGAAAGAGATATATATTTACTGTTGATTGTTTTTCTACAGGTATACTTGCACTTTTTGAGTTTCATGTTGTTTAATTGTAACTTGTTTAACTGCATGCTCTTATGGTTCTTCCCTTTGGCACTTATTTGGTTTTCACAATGTATGCTTCAAGTTTTGGCTTCTTGCTATGTTGGGGCGATCTCGTTGTTATGATCAGTGTAAATGTAAATATATATATATATATATATATATATATATATATATATATATATATATATATATATATATATATATATATATATATATATATATATATATACAGTACCAGAATGGGAAAATGTGTCTAAACTTTTGACACATTTTCCCATTCTGGTACTGTATATATCACTTCGTCAATTTTCACCCGTACCATTAAATATCAAAGGTAACTTTGCAGCTAAAACCAGATGTGTTCATTGACTGACCGCATTATTCTCTCTGTCACAATTTATGTATATATTTATATATATATTTACATTTATGCATTTAGCAGACGCTTTTATCCATGAAGAGAGAGAGAGAGAGACAGAGACAGAGAGAGAGAGACAGAGACAGAGACAGAGAGAGAGAGAGAGAGAGAGAGAGAGAGAGAGGAAACACACCTTCCCCAGGAGCTTCATGGCTCTGATGGCGTGCAGCTCCTCCTCTGTCCCTGGAGGGATCCTCTTCACAATGTTCTACAAGAAACACAGTGTGAGCGAGGGTCGAGCAAGAAAAGACTGTGAGCCACAACACACAGACACACACACACACACACACACACACACATACCTGCACAAGTAGCTTGATACGTGTGATCCTCTGGAAGGGTAGTATAAGGAAGGAGCGAAGAGGTAGGCGTTGACACACAGAACTTCGTTCCAGCTTATCCACAACCCGCTTAAACCCAGCGTTCTCCTCCCTGTAGCATCATCATATCAGGGAACATCATTGAAACAACGTCATTGTTACAGCATATCAGTACAGTCACAAGATTTCTTACAGGAAAGGAGTTGTACAGAGAGAAGGAAGCAGGGCTTACATGAGTCTCTGGTAGGTGGCGTCCTGGTAGGATTGGTTGGTTAGGTAGGGCACATAGACCATTTTGAAGTTTTGGCAGTGGCGAGCGATGATGTCACACACTGTGAAGTGCATGACGTCGGACTCCACCCTCTCCTCCAGCTTTGACAGAAACCTGTGTGATGAACACATTTACATTTGACATTTACATTTAGTCATTTAGCAGACACTCTTATCCAGAGAGACTTACAGTAGATACGGGGATATTCCCCCCGAGGCAAGTAGGGTGAAGTGCCTTGCCCAAGGACAAGTCATTTTCGAACTGGCAACCTTCTGATTACTAGCCCGATTCCCTAACCGCTCAGCAACCTGACTCCTCGGAATAACTCAGAATCATAATCTCCCTCTGATGTTCTATGCACAGAGGCTGAAGTGAAAGAGTATGAATGTAGGTTTCATTCCAGTGACGGGGTTAGGGTTAGACGGGGCTGACCTGTGGCTGATGGTACGCACGTCCGCTAGCCGGGAGAAAAGCCAGTTCCTGTCCTGGGTGGTCAACAGCGCCCCCAGCTGTTTGGATTTGACAAAGTGCTCCACCACAATGTCCAGGCTCCTACAGTAGGAGGCCTCTGAGGTTATCACCTCAAACCTCACCTAAGGAGGGGAGAGGAGGGGTGGAGGAGAGGAGAGGAGGGGGGGAGGAGAGGAAAGGAGAGGAGGGGGGGAGGAGAGGAGAGGAGAGGGGAGAGGACGGGAGGGAAAGGGAGTGGGGAGGAGAGGAGAGGAGGAGAGGGGGAAGGATTGGAGAGGAGGGAGGAGAGGAGTGGAGTGGAGCAGGGGGGAAGAGAGGAATGACAGGACAAGACAGAACAGGAAATCAAAAGAAGGATAAACCACAGAGTGTTAGAAGGAAGGAGTGGAATACTGTGGAATACTGAGAAGAACAACATGTTGCTACAGTGTGTGACGGTGTTCAGGAAGCTGCAGTCGTCACCTCCTGAAGACGCCTCTGATCGTCTGTGACCTCCGCCAGCTCGACGCTGTCCCTGACCCCCGGCAGGTCCTGCCACAGGGTGGGGGAGGAGGTGAGGGAGATGGAAAGGCGGGGAGAGGAGGGTCTGCCATCAGCATGAGGGGGCAGGGGCAGGGGCAGCGACTTGGCACTGACGGTGCTGGAGAAGGAGCCAGAGTGGGACAAGGAGTGGGGGTGGGGCACCATGGGCAAGGGGGGCAGGGGTCGACGAGCAGGGGTGGGGGAGGAGGCCGGGGAGGGGGCCGGGGAGGGGGCCGGGGAGGGGGCCGGGGAGGGGGCCGGGGAGGGGGCCGGGGAGGGGGCCGGGGAGGGGGCCGGGGCGACAGGTAGGTCCTCACTGACGGAGAGGACGTCGGAGCGAGACTGGCGGATCTCTCGGTTCTGGGCCGTCTCGCTGTACTGCTGGTAGAGCTGGGCGTCTACTGCAGGAGCACAGTGGAAGGAGGAACGGATAGAGGTGAGAGGGAGAGAAAGGAGAAAGGGATTGAGGTGGAAGGCAAGAGGTTGGTGAGAAAGGGGGGAAAAGGCAGAGAGATGAGAAAGTTAAGCAAGAGATGTTTGTCTTTGACATTCTCCACACATACTTGTTGGAATGCTAGGTTGCAGAAGCAGCTGGTTTTCCCTTTCGCGAAAACAGGGCTACCTGTACAAACGTGTCTAAAGCCCTGAGCGGTGTGGGGGTGTATGCGCACGCCCACACGCAAACTGGCGCGTATTGGACCCACACACACACACACACACACGCCAGGATTTTAATGCATCAACATGAATCACACAAACTGCCAGTAGAAACAGTGCCAAAGTGGAAACAACCCGCAAGTCTCTTTCGGTTTGTGGCAAAACAAAACATAAGTTACTGAAGCCCTTTATGGGCTGGAATTATTCCCACGCAGTGTGTGTAAAGACTCCAGTCGTGTGGCATGCAGCTACAGTGCTACACAGTACCACACTACGCCTGGGCAGAGCACCGCATCGTCAAGGCGATGTCTGAAAGATGGTCATTGACAAAACTGTGGGTTTTAAATGGGGTTTAAATCTCTCGCGTAGCCTAGCAACACGGCCTAGGAATGACGTGTGATTTACAATACTGAAGTTTAGACAGGCATGTAGATGACATGACGTTTTTGAAAAAATGTAAAGGAGTAACACTTACTGAAGAACTTTGAGTTCCTCTTTCTGGTCCGTGTGATTCTGTCTGTGGCATTCCTGAAGCAGAAAGACAGAACAGTCACTATAGCTGGATCGTTTCCCAGATCCAGTATACATACAGCCCCAAAGGAATTATATTATCCAAAATTGCATCATGCTCCAATGCCACTAATATTACTGCTGTATTGCATTGTAAACAGTGTAATACTGCATTGCTTTGGACTGAATGGAATTATACAGTGTACAATCAGTCGGTAATCCTTTTAACTCACCTCAGGTCTGCTTCTCCCCAACTCAAATGCATTTCATTGTTATCCTCATCTGTAGGGTAAAGATATCTTGTCCAATGTTGTCCAAAGTCACACAGTATCATAGCCCAGTACTAAAGCAACTACCTCTACCGCTATACTCTTAACTAGTACACTTTGAAAACACTTGAACCACCACCAAAAGCTGGAAAAAGAGGGTGGAACTGAACATAGAACAGTAGGGAAAAGCAGTCCAAAAAAAGCTGCCTGTTTGGTTAGAGAACCAGTGTTAAATGAGTTCCTGAAGCATGCTCCCTAGTCAGCGGTGTTTGCCAGGAAAGTGCTGATCTGAGCCTCTGGAAGGAAAAGTGGTTTGTCTTTAGACAAGTTGGAACCCAGCCTCTCAGCCGTGCTGCTCTGCCGTTTGGATTCTAGTAATCTCCTTCTGTCCCAACCTCCTACAATTCGACACCTAACAGCGTGACACATCGCAGTTCCTGTAAGACGCTTTTAAAATCGGAGCTGCCATGATGCAATTCACTGTGAGAAATGCTGGGAAACTTTTCACAGTCAGAGGTTGCATCTGTCGCTTGTCGAGTTTGGAAAACACAGCTGTGGTTTTAAAAGTTAATTATTTTGTCCTGAACTGCCAAACAGGAGAAGGAGTTAAAAAGACAATTGAAACCCACACACATTTAGAGTGCAATTGAAAAGAGAGATCCACTTTAGAAAGGAACCCATGATCATCATCTAGTCTGCCCTTACCTTACCTGTCCAGCTTTGTCTCTGTACTTCTGTCTCACCTGACACAGTGAACACCAACGGCGTTGTTAGACCCCTTTTCCTGGGGCACGTGCCCAGGTATAAATCTGCTGTGCCCCAGTAAAATCTAAAGTTTGAGTTTATTAGATTTACTTTATTAGTCAGTGCATTCATTTGGATTGATAATCCCCCCAAAATTAACGCAGTATCCCAATCAACGCTTGTAAAATCGAAGGCGAATCAAAGTCAAAGTTGAACCGAAAACACCCCAAGCTTGCCAAATAGCCACTGCAGCACACACAAGTCCAGGTGTCAGACTCGGCAAACATGTCAGAGTTGAGGTAGGCTAAGAAAACATTCAAAACTAAAGAAAGTTCCTACACGACAGGCCTCCCAATCATCTTATTTTGACTAAAACATAACAACAATATAACAGGAAGCTCAAAAAAACAGTATTTGCGCTCAAATGAATGCAAAATAAATTTGCACGCTCACATTAGCTATTGATGTCCCTGCCAAAGCTGATATCAAACTTGAGTCCTTGAACTGTTTAGTGGGTTAAGCAAGGGGAGTTTCTATAGCCTAGTAGTGCATTGTGCGCAGCAAGCTTGAAATAAAAAAGGGATATGAATAGGGGGCTGTGCCCCTATAGGGCTTTATGTCTAACAACGCCCCTGGTGAACACTCTGGTTCTGCCTCACCTGACACAGGGAACACTCTGGTTCTGCCTCACCTGACACAGGGAACACTCTGGTTCTGCCTCACCTGACACAGGGAAAACTTTGGTTCTGCGGTCCCTTCCAACTCCTCCTTCCTCTTCTTCTCCTTTTAGTTCGTCTTTTCTTCTCACAGTTGTCCGGCGGATGCCGTTCCTCCTGAACTCTCGGAAACTGAAGCTGTTTTTTACCGTGTTCTTCTCCTCTCCTCTCCCCTGGAACTCCTCCACCAACTTGTCCCTCTCCTCCTCCTCCTCCTCCTCCTCCTCCCCCGCACTCTCTCCATCTCCTACCGCACTCTCTTGTCCCAGACGGTTCCCCTTTCCCTCCCTCATATTATGCTCCTCATGACCCTTTCCCTCTACCTGTATGGTAGGGATGGACAGTTCTGGGCTTGGACAGCAGAGACTGGGACAGCTGTTGGGTTTGTACAAATTGTTTGTGACAGCCAGGTAGTATTCCAGTTCCTCGTCCGTGTCCCTCTTTGCTTCCTCTGTCTGGCTGTCCCTACCTCTCTCTACAGGGTCGCCCGCCCTCTGACCCTTGTCCTCAGGGACCGTCTCTACCTGGACGTCTATACGGACGTCTGTCTGTGCGTCCAGGGCCTCGCTGCGGCCCTCCTCCTCACTCTCCGTGTTAGTAAAAGTGTCAACATGCGTGCTTGTGGGCGTGTCCCCATGCATGGCCTCGTGTGCGCCAACATGCATGTCATGCCGGCTCTGCATCATACCTCCGACTTCCTCCGCCCCTCGCAGCTCCGCCTCTCGATGATCAGGCTCCGCCCCCGAGTCGCGTCCTGGTACGCCCACCTTCCGGACAGTGGAGTAGACGGGCGACGCTCTGCCCCCCTCTGCAGCAGGACCCTCCTTCCGTTCCTCCTCTCCCCCTGCCCGTGAGCCCGCCCGGGGATCATCCCGACCGGGGTCCTCTGAGGAGCCGAGGATCTCGCTCACCACGTTCTTGGCCCACTTCAGGTGAGGGGCCTGGGAGTGTCTCTTGGCCTCCTCCGCCAGGCTCCAGGCTCCACTCATTCGGATCCGGAGGGCCACCTCCTCGTCCGGACTTAGCCCACCGAGGGTGGCCTCGTCGGACACAGGAGCTCCAGGGCGATGGGCCTCCGCAGCGGGGCCGGAGGAGATATGGGAGGATGGCTCTCTGTCGCTCTCTGTCTGCCGGGGGGACACTGTGTTTCTTTCCCTCCATTCTTTGAGGAGCGCTTCCGTTGTAAAGTCTCTCCTCAGGGTTATCTCAGCATATGGGTTTTCCAGCTCGGCTTCTACTCCTCCTCCCTCCCCTCGCTCCTCTGCCTTCGATGGGTCTGGGGCTCTGTGACTGTCACCCACCCACGTTCTCTCTTGGTTCGAAGCGTGCAGATCATCCCCATCTTCCTGTCTTTCGTTCTGCACGTCTTGGTAGGAATCGTTGTGTTGTGGGTCCCCCATCTCGTCAGCTGTCCCGTGCCGTTCATTTCCTGGGTTTTGATTGGTCTCTTCTCCCTCCATTTGCTCCTGGGCTGACATCGGATTGGGCCTTGACCTAGGCAGTGTTTGTCCAATCACACAGAACACATAGGTGGGGTTCTCTTCCTTCCTCCTTTCTGTTCTCTCCTCTCCACCTCCTTGCACTGCAACCTCTGCTCTCTCTGTCCATTCCCCTGTTCTCTCCTTCTCTCCCCCGAACGGCATCTCTCCCTCACACCCCTGATAGCCGACTGCTTCCCTGGAAACATCACAAGCCGCCCCACCTTCCCAGAATTCTTTGCAGTCCTCAAACTCCTCCCTTTCGTCCTCCTCGTCCCCTCCACTGGACACCGTGATGAACCCGTCCTCGCCTAAGCTGTGTGCTCTCTCTCTTTCTTCCTCCCCCTCTCTTTCACTTCCTCCCTCGCTCTCACGGCGCGTGCGTCTGCCACTCCCTCCCTCTTCCTCTCCGTCACTCCCCTGTTTGTCATCCTCCTCTCTGTGCCCTCTCTCTTCACGTGTGTCGTCACCACAACGCAGGGGTTCCTCTTCCCCCCTAGCTGTTACTCCCCGACCCTCCCACTCCTCCGCCCTGTCAACATTCAGGCCTTCTGTTTCAATCGCCCTCGCTTTCCCTCCGTCTCCTCCGAGCTTCTCTCTCCTTCGCCGTCTTTCACGTTCAACCAGGGCGCGTCCCTCTCTCTCCGTCAGGCTATTTTCCTCGCTTAGCAGGCCTCTATTGTCCTCTCCTCGCCTTTGCCTCTCCTTCTCCATGAACTCCTCCTCTATGGAAGAGTTGTTGCTGTGTTTACCTCTCTGTGGTTCCAACCACATCTTTCTCTGCTCTGCTCTGATAGACTTCATCTCTTCCTCTCCATCCCTCTCTCTATCTGGTCTATCTCCTTGAGATGTATCTTTATACCCTGTTCTTCTCCTCCTCTCCTCTTCCCCGTCCCTTTCATTCTCTGCAATGCTCTCTTTCTCTGACTCTTTTCCCCCTGGTCTTTCTCTATCCTTCCTCCATCTTCTGTCACTCTCCATATCGCTGCTCCACTCTCCGCTACTCGTCGCTCGCGGCGGCCCCCTCCTGACTGTCTCGCTCGGCGATCGACTTATCCTGTTTGTCACCCCCTCCCTTGTGGGATCTGTCTCTCTGTTTCTCCTCTCCCGGAACATTCTGTCGTCCTCCTCCTCTTTCCTATCAGGATAACTCCCCCTTTCTCTTTCTCGTTCCCTTCTCTTCCCTCTCTCACCTGGAACATGCGCCTGCGCTCTCTCCCAATCTGGGTCCCTATGTCTCCGGCGCTCCTCTGGTCTACCACTCGGCCTCTCTCTCCCAGCATCCCTCTGTCTGTCCAACTCTCTCTCCACCCCCCAATCTCTTCTCTCTCTGCGATCCCCCTCTCTGTATTTCTCCCTGTCTCTGTGTCTGTCTGTCTCTCTCCGTCCGCCCCTCTCGCTGTATGCCCTCCGCTCCTCCTCTCTCCATTGCTGCCTCTCTCTCTCCGTCTCTGTCAATCTGTCCCTCGCTAGACTTCCGTTGTCTCCTTCGCTCCTGCTGTGGTGATACCTCTGCTCCTCTCTACGGTCATTTCTAACATAGTCCCTCGTCCTCTCCCCATCACTGTCCCCCTCACTCTTGATGTCTCTCATTTTGTCTCTCCTCTCCCTGTGGTCTCTGTCTGAATGATTCTCTCCATTTCTTTCTCTCCTTGTCTGTGGTGAATAATACCTTCCCTCTCTTTCCCGCTGTCGGGGGTTCGGTCGCTCCCTGCCCGCACCGTTCGCTCCTCTGCTCCACAGGTCGTTGCCCTCCGAGTCCCGCTCTCTCCTCCTCTCTCTTACGTCAGAGTCGGACTGCCTCTGCCTCTCTCTCTGCCTCGGCAGCCCATCCTCCATGGGCCTCCCTCCGTTCTTTTCTCCCTCCTCTCTCGCCCTGACCCGTACTCCCTCTCTCTCCTTGTCCCTGCTCCGTTCATCTCTGTGCTGCTGGTCTCTCTCGCCGCCTCTCTGCCCGCCTCTCCTTGCTGCTCTCTCTCTGTCACTCTCCTTGTCGTTCACTTCCATCTCTCTTAGTCGTTCCCTTGGCCTTCCTGCACCTCCTGCCCCCTCTTCTTCTATAAAAGGAGTCATGCCCCTCCCTCGATCTTTGCTCCTTGTCCTCATCCTAGGAAACGTGTCGCCTTTCCCTCTGTCCGTTTCCGGTTCTCTCGCCGCCCCAAACTCATAATGTGAGGTGGGCCTTCCTCTAGGGTGCCGGTCTCCATCTCTTCCATCTCTTACTCTCTGTTCTCTCTCTGTTTCCCTCCATCTAGGACCCGGGACTCTGTCACCCTCCCTGTAACTCTCAGTCCGGTCAGTCTCTTTCCCCCTCTTTCCGGTGCTGACCGTTAATCTGTTCATCTCTTGTTCCCTCCACCGTTTCTCCTCTCTGCGCCGTTCCCTCTCTCTCTCCATCTGGGAGTAAGTTCCTGTTTTGGGGGTCACTTTCAGAGGAGAGTCCTGGGCTTGGATTGTGGCTCTGGTCAGAAGTGTTTAAGTTGGAGAGTGTGTCAAATGAGGTCCAGCTGGGTCTTTGGGTCCACAGAGTCCCATAACTATCTGAACCTGAAACATGTTCACATGATTTTAAGTCAAGATGTTCCCTTGGATCAGCAAAAGTTTTTTTTTTTTTATCACCAGTTGAACATCACCGTAGGCTTGAATAGGTTCCAGTGACTGTACTTGCCCTACCGCACACAACAATGTATTTCAATCTAACCAACCAATCGGCTAAAGCATGACCTAAGTGCACTGGTATGAGAAAAGCGCGTAATGCTGTCTGTAGTGTATTTGACCATACTCTTGTGTGGTTTAATGAAATGAACCACAGAAAATGATGCTATCTTCAACTTTACTAAATCCTAAACCACAAGTACAGCTATTCACTGGTAACACTACCTCAACAACCTGGCAGGGCATTAATCACACTACACATGGTACAACTCCACAATGTTTAGGGTGTATAAAGTAAGCATTCAGAAGGCTATAACATATTAAACTATGACAAAACTAGCCACAGTCTAGTACTGTGTTGGTCAGTAATGAAACGTCAAGGCCCTTCCTTGGAAGACTTACCTGAATGTAGCTGGTCTTTAGGTCGACATCCAGCCTGCGCTTCTGCAGACCTCGGCCAGGTATTGTAAACCTAGCAGGGGTTGCACAACACACAGCATTCCTTTCTCCTATTCATTCTGAGTGAGCAAAATGTTCCGCTTCAGCTACAGTCCAATGCTAACTATCTGTGTGTGTGTGTGTGTGTGTGTCAGTCTGGCTGTTCTCACAAAAAAAATGAATGTTTATGACTTTGCTCTCTACGCCCTCAGTCTCTTTTCCTTCTTATCCTCTGTTTTTCTCTCCGTCCTCCCCCCCCTTCTTCAAATTCCCAAACAAGTCTGAACAGATTGACACTTATCTTCCCTCCTTCTCTCCTTACCTCGGTCTTCTCTTCAAAGTGGCTTGTTAATCAACAGGGTCGTATCTCACAAACCAAACAAAAATGTGTCTCCTGCGTCAGCAAATCAATCCATTCTCCTCTCTTCTCACAGCGACATGATCATTCTATGTTGACACCCAGATAACACCACACCAGCCTTTCTCTCTCCTGCCCCATTCCTCTCACCCAACACAGGAAGTGCACCTCAGGGCTCTCTGTGATTGGTCGATGTGTAGCAGCGAGGGTGTGCCTGTCAGCCGACTCGGGCAGGTAAAGAGATGCGTTTACATAGCGGGGGGAGGGGAACTCAAACATCCACATGCACTCAAACACAGCCCTTACTTAGACCTATAGAAATGCTTCAAACATGCCTGTATTTGTGCTTGTTACCAAAAAAAAAGTAACTTGAACTCATAAAGACCCATGAAAAAACCGTATTCGCAAACATTTCAGAAGTAGGGAACTGGAAACTGGAAAGGGACAGCTGTTATTATGCAGAGTAGCCGTAGGCAACAGCAGAGAAGGAGAGGGGAGTTAGTACCTGTGATTTATTTGTGTCAACACAAAATTGTTTATGTTTTCTGTATAACATTGCAAGAATGTCCAAGGGAAGGAAAAAGACACATTCCTGGTAGTATAAGAGAAGTGCTCTTTTCCCATGTGGGTCTTTTACGATCTTTTCCATGTGTGCCTTCACATGAAGGGGAAGGGCTGGATTCTAGGTGGGTGGTGTTCCCCACTTAAATGTGGAAGAACGTAGGCTACAACTTAAACGAAAGTTACACAAACAACACTGGGAAGACCCAGGACACGCTGGAGGGACTATGTCTCTCGGCTGGCCTGGGAAGCCTCGGGGTCCCCCAGGAAGAGCTGGTGGAAGTGGCTGGGGAGAGGGAAGTCTGGGCCTCCTTGCTTAGGTTGTTGCCCCCGCGACCCGATCCCCGGAAAAGCAGCAGATGATGGATGGATGGATGGACACAAACAACAAGTAACTGTGAACAATAACTCTAGATTTCAAAACTATCCATTTAAGGAAAAACACTCCAATGTTGTCTTGTTCTATGAAAACTCATTTTCGTACTAGTCTAATCACCAGCGGCTAGTAGGCTGTATGCCGCAGACTTCCTTCCTTGTATCTTGTTGAGAGGCCTCTTGTCTACATGAATGCTAACTGCTAATGACCATGCCGGCTTTTGTGAGGGAAAACAGGTTTGGGCTTTGATTATTTCGCACAGAATACACATCTAGGTGAAAAAAACAGCAAAACACCTTGGCATTGCAGCTCCTTTATATATATATATATATATATATATATATATATATATATATATATATATATATAATATAATATAATATATTTATAAAAAATATATATGCCTATTTAAATTGTTTTGTTCTTAGATTGTTTAGTTCTTAGGAATAGTTGAACGTTTGTACTTTTACTGTAATTTAATGCCAACTATCTACTGTATATGTATGTGTCTGCTGTAGGCCTAGCCATGCATGAAGAAAGTGGGTTGAAATAAAAAATAAATACAACTCTTGCTGTGTCATGTTTGTTCATGTCAGAGTACATTCCAGTCTATCTACTCGAATCAGGTGACGACGGTATGAGAGGAATCAAGTTCCGCTCGTGAGAGTACGCGGTGCGCGCACAGCAAGCATCTTGTCACATGCGCCTGAATGTTTAGTTTCACTTCCGCATTGATGAAATTAAGAAGTAACGTCACTTGTCTAGATGCAACAACTATTTTGTTTTAGTCAACAAATTATTCATATCAAATGTTCACCCGGCCGACTACGAAAATTGTCATGTAAAGCTTTGTTTGACATTGGTCACTAGGTGTTAATCTGGTGCAATTTGCTTTATAAATAGGGGACACCGTGTCCCATGTAGCGAGCATAGCCACTTAGCTTGCTAGTTTAGTGTCGTTACATTGTTTCTATTGTGGCATTCTTTGTTGTTTAATTGGCTGCAATATAGTTATCCTGCTTGAATAGTAAAGGTGAGTCTACAACTTGTTAAAATTGTCGATTTTCACGGTTATTCGCATCAGAGACGTATTTAACTGGCAAGTTCGCCAGTCACACCGTTTGAACATTTAGAATCTATAAAATACTTAAATATCCTCTTGATTGTCATTGCGTTAATGTTACATGTTAGTCAATTATTATAAATAACTTGGACGTTCAAGCAGTTTATTCGAATGCACAAATAATAATGTTCCCGTGCAGGAAACAGCCTATACTGAATAATTACCTGCACTTTCAGTTGTCAAAAATTGTATTCCCGTGTATTTTTCTGTTACCCTTGAAGACAACCACTTTATTCAGTGGTTTCATACAAAAAAAAACTTCGTTGATATCTAGTTATGTTGTTTCTAATTTTATATCACCGTGTATTGTTTGTTTCAGATGGCACACTTGCACACAGCGATTCCTACGCTAGCGTGCTTCCTGGTCATTCGGCTGCTCCTGTTTGGGAGAGGGGTACAATCTACGAGCGACAACACCAAAAACTGCAAACTGTTCTCGGAGTCTAAAACTGAGCGAAAGGTCCTTACCCTGCTGGAACCCCTCACCGGAAAGAAGTAAGGATGGCTGTTTTGATCAACTGTTGTCAACAATGGTTCATTTTGCTCAAGTTACTGCCGAGCAGAGGATTAGGTTTCACAGGAAAATCTGCAGAATAGAATTGTCTTAGCCTTGTCTCAAGGTTAGACTTCAGCAGGAATCTGCTTTGATGTGTCTGTTGTTGTCTACTTTTTGAGTCTGTTCCACATCCATGTGTTTAATGGTGTGTCACCTTACCAGGTTTACAGGAGATCTGTAACGTAAATCTCGATGGTTCTTTTGGTGACAGCTTTTCCGTGGACACACAGGATGGTCAGGATACCTACTCATACATCTTCCAGGTGTGTGGTGATGCAGGGGGCTATAAAGGTGCAGGTGTCATTCAGAAGAAGAAGGATGGGGGTGCAGAGTCTGTAGTGGGCAGATACACCGCAACACAGGCCATCGGCGGCAGTGAGTAACTGACCAATCAGACAACGACACTACATATTCCCACGCTTAGATTCATGAAGATGTTTTATTGTCTGTTATTGGCAAATGTTTCCTTTTTGCAGTGTGTTACATTTTTGGATAGAGTCTGTTTGCAAATGTTGATCATTTGATTTGACGTGCATTTCCGTTGTGCTGGGGGTAATTTATTCATCAGGATATTGTCTCTGTCGCTCTTCTTTAATTGTTTTTCCCCTCCAGGTGACTGGGTCATGTTGATCTACAGAAACGGCTCCAATTATGATAACCACTGCTCCGCTGAGCAAAGGAAAGCCATCATCATGATTTCCTGTAATAGGAAAGTTCCGATGGTAATAAAAAAAATACAAATAAAAAGACACTTAATCAAACTGTGTAGATGGACCTCAAACTAGACAGACGTCATACTCTTATTCCTCAATGATTTTCAGCTCTTATTTTTCCTGTCAGTATTTCTCCACTATGCATCTCTCACTCTCCAACCCTAACGCTCACTGACAGGGGGATCTGTCAGTGGTTTTGGAAGACAGAGAAAGAGAGCATGACTGTTTCTACCTCTTTGAGTTGGATTCCAGTGCTGTATGTCCAGCCCTGTCATCCCAGCTCAGCGCTGGCTCCATCATACTCATTATGTAAGCACAAGGATGACTCTTACTGCAAGTTGTACTGCACTTTTTGTAAAGCTCTTGTAAGTCGCTTCGGGTAAAGGCGTCTGCTAAATGAATGAATGTGTAAGTTGTGTGTACTTTGCGTTGGTCGACACGACTAAGCATCGTTTTTCCTGTTACCTTATATTTCTGTTTCCCAGTGGGGTCTGCCTTTTGGCAGTCTATCTCATTGGAGGATTCCTCTACCAGCGATTGGTTGTGGGGGCCAAAGGCATGGATCAGTTCCCCAACTACGCCTTCTGGTTGGAGGTCGGCAACCTCACGGCGGTGAGTGGTCCTCAAACACAGATGCATCCGACGGGGTTTCTAACAGGGAGTCAGGTGGCTGAGCGGTGAGGGAATTGGACTAGTAATCTGAAGGTTGCCAGTTCGATTCCCGGTCGTGTCAAATGACGTTTTGTCCCTTGGCAAGACACTTCACCCTACTTGCCTTGGGGCAATGTCCCTGTACTTACTGTAAGTCGCTCTGGACAAGAGCGTCTGCTAAATGACTAAATGTAATGTAACTGTAAAGGTAGCTGTAGTCAATGTAATGTAACTGTAAAGGTAGCTGTAGTCAATGTAACTGTAAAGGTAGCTGTAGTCAATGTAATGTAACTGTAAAGGTAGCTGTAGTCAATGTAATGTAACTGTAAAGGTAGCTGTAGTCACAGCATGGCTGTGACCCGCTAACGACACCCATCAGGCTAACCCTTTCTGTTCCTCTCAGGACGGGTGTGATTTTGTGTGCCGTTCCCGGGGTAACCGAGAGCAACCGCCTACGTATAGGGGCGTGGCCACAGAACCCCTGGAGGAGGAGCCAGAAGAGAGAGACGATCACCTGCTTCCTATGTGAGCAGAAGACCCCCCCTACATGGGACGGCTGTTTTTCTCCCCCTGGACTGTTTCAGGGGTTGTCGCTAGGTTGTCGCTAGGTTGTCGCTAGGCTGTAGTCTAAGGTCAGCTTTGCATTTTTCTCCCAAAGGGGTTAATATTTTGATTGAGTAAGCCTAAGAAGCTGATCACAGGTCTATAGCCTAATTGCAACTTCCACCCAAACCCCATATACAACATATGTGAAGAGAGCTAGACAGAGGCTAAATTAACTGTGGTGTGTGTGACCACCCCTAAACCATCTCATTGGTTCAACCTAGAAATTGGGACTGGTTATCTGACAACTCGAATGGAGTGACATTACTAAAATGGATCACTGGCATAGAGGTAGACCCTGAGTCATGTTTGTACTATACCTTGTTACACATACTACATAATGGGTGGCCAGGCATGTGCTTCTATCTCATGACGTTACAACTGGTCTGTTAGTGCTAATACAATCAAACTATTGATACTGTTTGCATCAGCACATCATACAGTCTGTTAACCAGCTGATGGCTGTGCTGGTCCATAGACAACACTTTCATTGAAGTCCTGTGAAAACTAAACACATGACATTGTTTAATAATGATTGATTAAATCTGTCACTAA
>NC_140362.1:20947500-20980000 GCF_054491055.1 Hypomesus nipponensis | reverse complement strand
TTCCGTTCGTGTCCTTGTCTAACCGGCCTGGGCTGCTGTGGTTGGCAGGTGGCGGGGCTGGTGAAGGAGAGGGCAGAGGGGCCGTTCGCCCTGGCTGGGGCTCAGATGGGGGACAGTGGAGGTCCGGCAGGTGGGTGGTCCTCTACAGCTGTCCTCTAAACACTGAGCTTAACAAGGACAACCATCCTTTATCCATCTCACATTGTGGTACTCGCAAACGCACGCGTGCAGGGAACCTTAGAGAGCACACGCGTGCGCAGGGAGCATCCCGTCTGTCCCTCCTCGCAGGGGGGGCAGGAGCAGAGGGAGGCCCCCTAGCGGGGAGTTCTGTGCGTTTTCTTTTTTTTTTTTATCCTTCTTTGCGGAAGAAACTCATGTGAGCGCAGGGAGAGCATGCAAACTTAGTGGTTGAGTGTTTAGCTCCCCTCTATGGATGTGATTCATTCAGAGATTGCGGTGATTTGTGTTGACGTGTGCCACCGTTGCCCTCTATTGGTCCAGTGATGAAGTGCGAGTACTGCGAGAGCTTCGCTCCGGCCAGCCAGTTTCGAGGCTCCAAGAGATTCTGCTCCAAGACTTGTGCTAAGAGGTGAGTGAGACCACACGCTCTCACAGCACGGACACCCAAACCTCACTGACCAGGACTGACAGAGCTTAGCCAAACCACCAGAATCCCTTTCAAATCCACAACAAAATATGTTCTCCCATGGAATGTACTTTCAGCATGCTAATTGTAGCCTTACCAGTACACAAACTTCTATCCTTAATCATACTGCATATAGATTTTCCTTTACTGAGTTTTTTTAAACTTAAATATTGTATCATTTCTGTGTGGGACTTTCTGTGCCCCTCCCTTCCTCCCCCTCCCTCCCCCTCCCTCCGCCTCTCTCCCTTCTTCCAGGTACAACGTGAGCTGCAGTCATCACTTCCGCACCAGCAGGGGGCGTGCTAGCGCCGGACCTCCGGGGCCTCCGGCGCCGTCTGAGCCCGTGGTCAGACGCAGGGGTCCTCGCAGGAGCAGCTCAGAGATCGCCTGCGCCAAAATAGCCGGCCGGCACCTGCCAGTCAAGGTTCGAAACGAACGTTCACGACCAACAACGTCCGCTCGTATCCCGTTCTTCCACGGCGGCTCATTCTCTCTCATTTCCCCCCCCCCCCCTCTCTCTCTTTCTTTGTTTTTCTCTCTCCCCCCCCCTCTCTCTCTCTCTCTCTCTCTCTCTCTCTCTCTCTCTCTCTCTCTCTCTCTCTCTCTCTCTCCCCCTTCTCTCATTGGCTGCAGTGTCGATCGGAGTCCAGTCGCTCGGAGGACGCGTCGAGCTGCGACGGCGAGGAGGAAGAGGAAGACGACTCCCCCTCCCTCTCCCCCAGCTCCTCCCTCTCCTGCCCAAGGCCCGTCCACTGCGGCCCTCAGTCAGAGAGCTCGGCTCCTCCTGGAAGCCTCCCATTGGACGGGGAAAACTTCCATCCCGGGAGCCCCGCCCACTGGAACGTGGAGGAGGTCTGCAGGTTCATCTCGTCTCTGCAAGGTGGGTCTCGCGGAGTGGCTCACCTCTCATCGGGGTCACTGTTGAAAGCGATGCGGATGGTGGAGATGTTGTACGCACGCACACACACATACACACACACAGTAACATGCTCTGGTCATCCTTCTCCAGGCTGCGAGGAGCTGGCCGCCCAGTTCCTGTCCCAGGAGATCGATGGCCAGGCCCTGCTGCTTCTCCGAGAGGAGCATCTGATCTCCACTATGAACATTAAACTGGGACCAGCCCTCAAGATATGTGCCTCCATCCACAACCTTCGAGACTGAAGACCGCAGGTGGAGGAGGAAGGAGAAGAAGAAGAAGAGGAGAGGAGGTTGAGGGAAATGATGTCGTGAATGAGCTCCGAAGCGGGGAGTTCAACCGAGGAGTTTTAGAAGACAGAGAATGAGGGACCGCTGGAACTTTCAGTAAGTTGTGTTGTTGACGTCCAGCGGGAAACGATGAAAGATTCTTTCCCCTCAGCAAAATCCACATCCTGACGACCCGCATCTGCAATATACAGGACTGAGATTGGCTGGAGGGGGGGGGGGGGGTGGGGGGGTGGTCTAAGGGGGGAGTGTGCTTGCATGATGTGCCCGTCACGCATCATGAAAAACAATCATTAAAAGAGGGGGAGGAGCTAGAGGGGGAGGGGGGAAAACAAAGTAGAATTTTCTTTGACTTTCCTAGACTATGAATGTGCAAAATGTATGTATTTTCTCCTGCTGGTGGTGATCATGGAGTGTGCAGGAGGAGAACATGGTGTGTGTGTGTCGGTAGGAGGACTACTGTGCACGCTAGTGACTGTGCACGCTAGTGACTGTGCACGCTAGTGACTGTGCACGCTAGTGACTGTACAAATGCAAAGGACCTGAGAAAAGTTGCCTTTTTACGTTTCAACGGTGCTATGGTAATCCAGTGTTATGATTGAGAGTTTCTTCACCAATGCAGTCCATCTCATTCAACACTTTTATACAAGATAGATTCATTATAGATGACTCTGCTAACCCAGACTCTCACAGATGTCATTCAATAATCTGGGTCTTTTACTATATATCTTACCAGATACAACTATCTTTTTTTTTGGTACTTATTTCTTATTTTATGGACATTTAGCAAATTTAGTAGCTTTTAAGTTACTTCACTAACTTGCAATAGGTGTTCTCATGTTAGGCCCATGAGAGGGCTGATCAGGAAGTCCTGTCTTTCTGTATGCAGCGCAAATGGTACCAATAAACCTGACCTGTTACTGGAAACAAGCACTGCGCCTCGACGCCTCATTCACCAAACACCACCCAACAGCAAAACACCGCAGTCTCTGTTTGATCATGGCACAATTCTGTCTTTGTTCACATTGTGGAGGTATATGCAAACATGATGTTTAATATTACATTTAAATTAACCTTCATTTCCTTCATATCAAACCCCATTTCAGAGTATCTGGAATTAGAGAACCTCTACACTGTTTTATATTTTTATATATATATATATATATATATATATATATATTCCATCTTATATTAATACATTGGCTACAGTTTGTAACCCACATGTGGAATCCTGTATATGTACATTGGCCAGAACCACAGTGGGTTTCTCAAGTCGACTGAGCTTACTTCAGTCTTGTCAGCTTAATGCAGAACCACAAGACCAAGAAAAAACAAAACAAATTTGACACATCTGTAACAGCTATAAATACCCGAAACAAAGAAACAATTAGGATAATGTGTTTCATTGGCTGGCACAGCCGCCACTCAGAAAACAGTGTAGTTGTTGGAGTCCCCATATCCCGCCTCCTGCAGGTACTGCTCAATGTTGATTGGCTCAGACACCTTGATGGCTTTATCGTTGGCGCTCTTCTCTCCTGATTGGAGCTTCCGGGTGACCTCATCCAGAGAGGCTCGATCCTGCTCTTTCCATTGGCAGCAAGCCTTGATGGTGGCGTAGCTGGAAGAAGAGAGAGGGAAACAACGGGTTTGGAGAGAATATGTTTACAATCTTACATGGGGGGGGGTTGGGGGGCATATGATGACGTCTACATAAGACACGCTGCCTATGCGCCTCAGAACAGTCTTGAGGTTCTGTGTGATGTGTGAATGCTACATGAACACCCACAGTGTGTTGGAGCAGCTGGCTGGCTTCCTCAGCATTTTTCCTCTTTGGTGGAACTGCAGAAGCTCGTTGACTGAGACGTCTGAGAAAGGAGCTTCGCCTGGGGGGAGACAGAGAGGGAGAGAGAGAGAGGGAGAGAGAGAGAGGTTGGAGAGAGAGAGAGAGAGAGAGAGGGAGAGAGAGAGAGAGAGAGGGAGAGAGAGAGAGAGAGAGGGAGGGAGGGAGAGAGAGAGGGAGAGAGAGAGACGGAGAGAGAGAGACGGAGAGAGAGAGAGGGAGAGAGAGAGAGAGGGAAAGAGAGAGACGGAGAGAGAGAGACGGAGAGAGAGAGAGGGAGAGAGAGAGAGAGGGAGAGAGAGAGAGGGAGAGAGAGAGAGGTTGGAGAGAGAGGGAGAGAGAGAGAGGGTGGAGAGAGGGAGAGAGGGTGGAGAGAGAGAGGGAGAGAGAGAGGGTGGAGAGAGAGAGAGAGAGGGAGAGAGAGAGAGGAGAGAGAGAGAGGGAGGGAGAGAGAGAGAGGGAGAGAGAGAGAGAGGTTAAAGAGAGAGGGAGAGAGAGAGGGTGGAGAGAGGGAGAGAGGGTGGAGAGAGAGAGGGAGAGAGAGAGAGAGAGAGAGAGAGAGAGGGTGGAGAGAGAGAGGGTGGAGAGAGGGAGAGGGTGGAGAGAGAAAGAGGGTGGAGAGAGAGAGGGGAAACGGAGAGAGAGACAGAGGGAGGGAGGGAGAGAGAGAGGTTGGAGAGACGAGAGAGAGAGGGGGGAGAACGAGACACAAGTCAAGACTAAAGGTCAAACACAAGATTAGGAAGCATAACTGAAACATACAGCCTTCTTGACTGTTGCAGAGCACCTTACCCAGAGTAGCCATCTCGTACATCAGGATGCCAAAAGACCAGCTGAATGGGAAAAAACATAGGTGAATCAGCTGAACTGAAGGTTAGGGGGGAGGGGGACCTTGTAAGATTTGCATCTCTATGAAGACATTTGTATGACACTGTTTTTAGGTTAACAAAGTTTTGGTGAAACTCTTGCAACTCACACGTCACTTTTTTGACTGGCAGGTTTCTTGACCAATAGCTCTGGTGCCTGCCATTTCTTCATGCCGGGTTCCTCCCTCTGATTGGCTCCCCGGTTCTTCCTGGTATAGACCCCATTCAAACCCCACAGCTTGGCTGTCATCTCCCGGGTGACCAGTACACTACGAGCACGGACGTTGCCATGGAGAAGGTCTCGGCTGTGGAGAAACTCCTGAGAACCAATCACGACAAAGAATTTTGTATATTTAGGGAGCACAGGAAACAGGAAGTGGTATTTTCCTTGGTCTCCCACTCATGGAATCTGCACTGATGTGACTAGAACCAGGGGAGATGAAAGGTGAAGAACCTCATGTTTTAATCTGTCCAGTGCTGTCAAATCAGATCTCATGAAGGAGAGGATGCGGAGAGAGGAAGTTCTTTAAGACAACCATGTAGACTGTAGATCACAGACAGGATTATAACCTTGTTTGAACGTTTGGCGGTTTTTGAATGTCGAGTACTGTCAGTACTAACCAGAGCCGAGGTCACCTGCGTCGCCATGGTGAAGATGCGTTTCTCTGTCATCTGACTAGAAGGTTCTCCACCTGCATTCTCCTGACAGAAACACAAACACAAACACACACACAGGACTTGAAACCGTGTCTCACCGCGGTGTTAACACTGAAGTTGTACCGCCTTCATTCATCTTGAGTGCTGTAGTTCTCCCACATCCTTCTTACCTGCCTACACCTCCACAGGAAGCTGAGCAGGTCTCTGTTCTCAAGCTCCTCGACGACAGTAACCAAGGGGGCACGCAGCGAGACCACGCCCAGAAGCTCCGGTAGGAAGGGGTGTGGCCCCAGCTGGGAAAGGAAGGAAGCAAAACCGAGGAAGTTCTGTCTTTCAGAGGCACTCGCAGAATCTGAAGAAGAGGAGCAAGAAGAGAGGGAGAGGAGGTCAATTTGAGACTCTTTGAAAACCTTCTGACAATAAAACTATGGCTCAAAGACGTAATCCTATCCTTTCATGAGGGGCAGTTTAAATGCAACTGTCTTGTGTCAAACATTGTACTTGTGAAACAGCATCCGATATACCAACAGCAGTCACACCCCCCTGAAACCTGCTAACGACTGTCATCATCCCTAGGCTCGATCGTTAAGCTTTCAGAGTATCCTCCTGAAGGGTTCAACTGGGAGTTCTTCCCCGTCTCCCTTGAGGGTTTAGGTAGGTTGAGTGTCAGTTCTATGTGCATATACGTGAAGCCCTCTGTGATATCGCTTGTAAAAACGGCTGTACAAATCTGATTTGGTCTGATCGGTTTGGACCCATCCCCCTCCACTGACCGTTGAGCACGCGCAGGACCACGCTCCTGTGCTCCATGCGAGCCCTGCAGAGGGTCACCACAGAATCGGTGCGCAGGGAAAAGGCAGCAGGCAAGGTGGTCACCAGGTTGAAGGACTCGGGCAGCCTCTGTCGAGGCAGCTCTCGGGGCTGTGTGGTTCGGGGGAAGCTGGTGGTGGTGGTGGTCTGGGGTGGGGGGCTGGAGGGGAGGGTTGGATCCCCCAGAGGGACGGCGAGGGTTCTGGAAGAGTGGGTGTTCGGGGTGGAGCGTAGGGGGAAGGTGGAGTAGGAATTGGGGATGTCCAGTGCTATACTCTCATGCTCCAGAGGGTTGATGCCAGCGGGAGCTGGAGAAACAAAACAGAGTCCACAAGGTAGGGAGGGGGGGGCGTTGTTACTATGGTAAGTTGTACTAACTTCTGTCACCATGGTAGCGTGGTACTTTGCAAATACGAATACAGAAAAGTGTTGTCTGCCTCAGTTGGAACACACAAGCCCCTCCCCCTTTGATATCAAACGTTAAAATAGGCATTGGCAAACACAACATCCATGACACCCTCCACACTCACGCACCCCGTCCGTCCCCTCATACCGTCGATGCCGTGGAGGACCCGCTTGTTGCGCTGGGAGTGAGCGCTGCTCCTCGAGCCCCGTGGCCTGATGCGATTCACCTTCTCTGGGCAGTAACGCAGCAGCATGATGAAGATCAGAGTGACCAGGAAGCCGGCCAGCAAAATGACCGGCACGACGATCACTTCCTGCTCGTACACACGGACCTCTGTGGGGAGAAGGAACACACGCGCACACACGTCAAGAAGCTGTCAACCACTCACGCTGCTTAGGGGTCTGGTGTCGATAAAGATTGCTTGACTAGTAGGTGTGTTTTGTGTGCGCATGCACATGCATTTTTTTTTTTTTTTTTTTGCATACCACAGATTGTGTTTCCAGGCTGGCAGATGTTGTCTGCGTTCGACAGTGATGACGACATCCTAACAAAACAAAAAAAGCAGAGCATTACAGGTTAAGAAGACACAAGAACACTGAGAGCCGGAACCAACTATTGACCAGGAACCACATCCTGCATATCGTCCTCTCCCGCCCTCCCTCATCATGTCATTGTTTTGATTTCTGCTCCAGTAAACCAACGTCGGCTCACAGAATAAGACACCGTAGCACCAGGGGACGGGGCACTCACGTAACACTGCCCTAAGGTGTCTACCACAAGGTCCCAATGAGTTCCTTAGTTTACCAGTACGAGAACATGAACGACAAACATCAACAAATGAAGCAAGCTGTTACCATGGGGGCTGTTTTGGTTTGTTTATGGTGTACTGTCACTACTTTCAGCCGCCTTGTAGATGACCATTCCAGCTCATGTGAATGATAACATGAGATGTACTGAGCAGTATTAGGTTGTGTGTCTGGGGAGACAGATACTGTAGGCATAACTGAGAACAAGGTCAGCATCCTCAAACTTTCAAAGATCTCCCTCTTCCTGAGCCATGCCTTGTCTTTTTAAGGGTTACAACAACAAAAAACTACTTTCTCACACCGCAAGCCTTGTGACAGGTTATTCCAGCAATTGATGAAACGTGATATGAAGCGAGACTTGTTCCACAACAAGGGCACACCCTACTGTAAGTCTGAGCTTCACACTGTATCATTTGTATAATTGAGTTCCTTTATTTGCGTGACACAGCTTCTAAGGCTGCCTTCTGCTGTTCCCAACCTCACAAAATCAAAAGCTCATGACTTAATCCTGTGTAGGCCTGAAACAGTAGGTACGTGCACACGGCCCTCAGCGTGAGCCCGTACATGGAAAACCCTTTGAATAAAACCATCTGCTTCCGTCACAGCTGTGATCTCTCAACCCGTCAATCCACATTTCTTTAGCGGGAGAGACTTTGTCACTCCTTCAGAGGCAAACACACTCACAGGCACAAACACTGCCTCTTAGCCCTCTCTGCCTCTTACCCTCTCATAAACACACACACAGACACGTATGTATACTGTATATTTACATGATTCGCTTCCATGAGCAGAAATATGACATATTATTAGATAAGATAATCCTTCCAACAGTGCACAGTAAACTCACCTCTCAGTTTTTGCCTAAAGCTTGCGGTGCTGAACCTTGAATCCAGTCAAATCCTCAGCCAGCCCCCTTGTTTCCTATGTCCTGTGAAACCTTTGGTACATCTGGTAAACACCTGGTAAACACCTAGTAAACACCTGGTACATCTCTCCAGCTGAACCTGCCTGTGTCAGATGAAGCAGTGTCACTCCTTCACCTTCCCTCCCCCAGGTGGTTGTCCAGGCTTGGGAAATGTCGGTGTTGTGCTGCTCTGTTTGTGTAGGTTATAACTCCACCCTCTTCATCTGCGTCCTCCCCCCCCCCCCCCCAACACCTCCAACCCTCCATGGTTTCCCATCATGTTTTACCACACCCCTGTTTCAAGGGAACTTTAGTGAGGGGTCATGTGTCGTGACAAATTTGGACCGGTGGTCTACAATCTGTCTTTAATTATCTCTCAGACTCATTCTGTTTGTGGGCTGGCATTCTCCCCCTTTGTCTCATGTGGCTAAACAGGTCCTTCCACTTCATCCTTGTCATTTCTCTCCCCTTTGTTGGACCAATCAGATTTGTTCTTTTGTTACTACGTGGCCACAAAGTCCCCACAGCTTTCCTCATCCTATCAAAATATCAAACTCCCGCATTTGTGTTTCTGTGCAAACTGACGGTAAGTCTGGATAAACAGTGCTTATGCACATTATTATTTATAAAGATAAGAGTCTGTCAAACCGAGAAAGATTTACAGCATTTATTCACGTCGATCAATTTGAGACATATACTGTGCGAGTGTGTTTCAGATGCAAACCCCTAATAACTTTTTGGGGAATTGTTGTTGACATGATTGTCAGAAATATTGATCTATCAGGCATTGCACAGTCGGTGAACAAGTTTAAGAAAGCTTTATTGCTTGTGGCCGGCCAACACAATGATCCAGCCTACATCTCAAGTGTGTGGACGTCTGTTGGAGAAGATGTCATGTGACCTCACAGTTTGGCAGTAGCTTTAGAAGGCTCTGGCCCCTCCCACTTCTCTCCTGGAACACAGAGATTGAAATGATTCAACCGAGCGGGATTGCAATAGGCTGATGTGTGCATTACAGGAAAGGAAGATTTACAAACTATTCTAAAATGTTAATGAACTATTAAGATTATTTGGTGTAAATAGCACAGGTCTTGTGTGACAACATTTTTACTAGTTGGTCAGATCAACGCATTTCACAGTGGTATGACATAAAATACTGATACTATTACTTGTGATTTGATCCATTTTACAATTTATATTTGTTCATGTATAGACAGTATTTGATGTCAGGCAGCAGGGCGTCTGCAGAGGTTATTAGTATGGCAGCGAAAAGAAGATCCTCTCACCAATGCAATGGGCCATGAGCTCAAATCTGTCTGAACCGAAAAATGCCTCTGCCTTTCCATTTACATGACACACGACCATGGGAAAACCAAAAGCCTGGGAGAGAGAGAGGGAGAGAGGGAGAGAGAAGGAGGGAGGGGGAGAGAGAAGGAGGGAGGGGGAGAGAGAGAGGGATGGCTTAATATAAAATATATGAGCTTTATTTGGCAAAACCAGTAAAGGGCAAAGTGAATGGGGTCACTGACCCCGTATTCCAGTGCATCCTCTGTGGAGCTCTTCAGTTTGTCTTTGATTTGCTGAGATTGAGATAGTTTCAGCAGCTCTTCAATCTCACTGGCTGAAATTCCTGCCTTCATGGCTGCCTGAACGGAACGTTACACGGTCTAAACACATCTCTGACACAACAAAGGGCCAGCCTACACAGTTAAATCCAAGGCCGTAATCATAATACATATTGGGGGGACACACTCCCAAAATATTTATATAAAAATATGAATGTGCTACGCTACCACAGGCAACCACGCACGATGTCCGAAATTATCATAAAAAATGTAATTCGTCCCGTCCCCCCCCCCAATGTTGATTCCATGGCTACGGCCTTGGTTCAACCTATTACTGCCAAATGTTGTATTTTTATAAGTAATGCTTGAAATGAAGTGAACATTGACTCTGGAATCAAGCATTTCCTTGTACCTCAGACAAAGATGCAGGCAGAGTAATGTCTTTATCCTCACACCAGATTCTCCTCCACAGTTCGCGGGACACCTTTTCCACCTGCTTGTCTCCTCCACACACCTCCCTTGCCTGCACAGCCGTCACAAACCGCATGGCTCGCAACGAACCTGGGATGTTTGCAGGGGACGTAACGAAATTATTCTGATCGCGTATGCCATCGATACAGGATGCTCCGTTTAAGACAACTTGTGCGGTATAAATATACCTTTTTGGAACATGACCTCAAAGGGGTCAGCAGGGAAGCCTATGGGGACATCAAAATACTTGGAAAGACGTTGAAGATCACTGGTCATGTATTTAAACTTGTTGGGTACCATACCCGGAGGCTTATTGCCTAGATAGAATATAAAAGAAAACAAATGAACACGTTCACAAATTTGTATATTTTCTCTGCATGATCTTTGCATGGTTATAATTTTCATCTACCTGACTCTTGCATGACACCTCCCAAAAACGCAGGACGTAATTTGAGCTCGATGTTCCAAACATTTCGATAGCGACACATGACCTATAAACATGTAAAAAAAAAAAAAAGAATCCGCTATATGCTCATAAAAGTATTCCTCAAGTTACTTAATTTAGTTTTCACTATTGCTACGAACCTCGAATCCTAGCCAGGAATATGGAGACACCACATCATAGAAGAGCTCGATGACTTTCTTGGAACTGGACATCTTGAGGTGATAGGAGTACGGCTGTCCTTGTCAGCAACTAAATGTTATACTGTATTAAGATGACATCTGCTACATCAACCATAACCAAAAGATGTGTGATTTACCTTTGATCCTTCGAGCAGTCAAAAAAAACTATGGCAAAGTTCAACTATGACTTACCATGAACGCAGCTACAAATGCATGGTCAGAAACACAACTAACCACACAAACTAAACTTCTATGACATTTTAAATTAAAAGACAAGTGTTGGATACTTTACTTTCCCCCTTTACTCTCCACAAAAAGTATCGTTTTTGCTTCTTACTTTCGTAAACGATCGTCTCTGTGTTTGATTGTGAAGGCGCCTGTCACAGTCTAGCAGACACTGCCACCCAGTGGTATGGGGTGGTTGACGATATTATTAAATTGTAACAAGTCACATTTTATAGTTTATCACACAAATAGGAAGGCCATTATTTCTCGTAATAATAACAATAATTTATTTTTGATAAAACGTACATTCATCCCCGTTTAATAGCATTGGAGGTTTTATGACCCATTATAACTGTCATCACAAAACTCGCTCATTATTATCTACATAAACTCTTGTTTTACTATACACTGATTCTATTTACACACAAGTTTTTACATTTATAACATCCACCCGGGATTATTTAGTGACATCATCATGTTGTTCTGATGTCATATCTGTTTAGGTGTCCTCCTGAGGACTAGTTTGACCTTTGACCTCAGAGCTCAAGCCGTCGATGAGAGGAAATGTGTATCCTGGAGTCTTGTACTCGCTGAAATACAAAAATATGAAGGTTATTTCTTAATGACAGGGAGAAAAGATTCCTGTTTAGTTAGTTTTTTACTTGCTGCCTCTCCATCTGTGTGTCTGTCTGTCCCTTTGTCTGTCTGTCTGTCTGTCTGTCTGTCTGTCTGTCCATTTGTCTGTCTGTCTGTCTGTCTGTCTGTCCATTTGTCTGTATGTCTGCCTGCCTGTCTGTCTGTCTGTCTGTCTGAAAATGCGACATTCAGGAGCTTGTGTGACTTACCTGTCTCCATCTTTCTCTGAAACATAGGCGTTCTGTCCAAAAAAGATTAAAGTCAAATATCTGCTCACTTTTTATACAAATAAAACACAAAGATATCACAGAAAGACAGTCTGTCGGTTACGTAGAGGAGGGTTACAACACCTTGGGTTTCTGTGTCACCACTCCTCCAATTTTTTTAGGTACCCCAAGGGTATCGAATGAATGACTGCGAACCCTTATGGCTCTCTACAAATTAACAACAAGAATATACAGTAAATAATGACCTCAGATAACATAAATATCATCATATAACAGGAGGGACAAATTGTGAGTATGTGTTAGAATGCACATCTATTGTGATGACACAATCAGGGTTCTAGAAGTCATGGCAAACGGGTCATAACAAACATGCTTCTTGCCACAGTGGCTGATATTCAGTTGTGTAAAATTGATGATTAAAAGGGCCAACCAGAGTTCTCTCAGCTTCAAAAAAAATTCAAACGTTCACCTTGAAGTTCTCTATGAATCCCCCGCTCCCCTCAGACACGCCCCTCAACCCCTCAGAGGCCGGGAGGCAGGATAGCGGCGGAACTCCCATCATGCACTGGGAGCGTGTGGAGAGTTCTGCCTGCAGCCCCTCCAGAAGAGAGGAACGAGTACGCAGCTGGACGGGAGCGGAAGAAGGGAGGAAAAGGGGAAAGAAAAAAGAAGAGGGGGGAAAAAAAAGAAGAGGGGAAAGATAATTGGACATTCGAGGATCGCGTGTAGGATGCAGTGTGGTTGTCGTGTCGCTGTTGTGCGCACCTCGAGTCGGCTGAACTGTTCGGCCTTGTAGCAGGAGATCTCTGCGTTGATCAGCTTTGTTAGAAGGAACTCTCGTAAGATCGACCGCTGCAGGACATATAAACATAGGCTTGGTTGGACATGGTTCGAATGTTCTTCTTCATACTTTCCTTTTTATCTGCACTGAACATCTGAGCCTTTAGGCCTCCACATTTGGGTGTAGAACTTTGACCTCTGCAGACAATGCCTGTGATGTGATATAGATATGATATAGATATGTTATGTCGTTTTTCTCACATCTTTGAAAATTGGAGGATCTGGGAGGGCGGGGCCAAAGGGTGGCACATCCTCTCTGGCAGTTACTGACACCTGGAAACCAGGAGTAAGAACACATGTTTTCCTGGTCTGAATAAAAGACATTCAGCAGAGCCAGAGCAAGGAGGGAGGGCGGGCGGTCAAGATTGGGGCTTGTGCTCTTTCTATTTTACTCACCTGGAACCCTCCTCCCTTTCCTGCCTCGTCCCCCTCGCCCTTCCAGACCCTCCGGACCACCAGGAAGCAGTGCAGGAAGTGGGAGCTGATGACATCAGACAGAAAGGGGGTCTGGCCCTCCTGGTAGACCAGAGCAACAATGTCGTTGCCTATATGCCTCTTCCTCTGCAGCTGTGTAGTGGGGTTAGATATGTTCACTACCTCAAAACAATACTTGAGATGGAGGTGATGATGACCTTAGTTTAAAGGGGTCCCATTCACGCTGACCTGCTGGGGATCCCCATCTGTGTAGGGCAGCTTGGTTGCAACGTGAAACATGACTTCTCTACCGTGGAAGGACGTGAACACGGTATGACTTCCTGTCTGATCGTGAGAAACATCCAGACCTCCTCGGAATCTGGCGAGAGGTGAGAAGATCGTCAGTCGACCACATCTGGTCTGACACCATGTATGGGTCATCGCCTCGTAAAAGAGAACTCAAGATTTACCCGGTGAATCCCTTGAGTTTTACTGTCTCTCCCAAGACTGAGATGAAGTCTTGAAACTCTTCACTTTCCTCATTGTTACTGAGTATATCCTGCTCAGTGAGCTGGAATGTAGAGAGAGAGAGAGAGAGAGAGAGAGAGAGAGAGAGAGAGAGAGAGAGAGAGAGAGAGAGAGAGAGAGAGAGAGCGCAAGAGAGAGAGAGAGAGAGAGAGAGAGAGAGAGAGAGAGAGAGAGAGCGCAAGAGAGAGAGATATAGAAGTGAGAGAGAAAGAGAGAGAGAGTCTGGTATGTAATATGTATCCTGGAAGAGGTGTAAATGGCACTTATTTTACTTCCCACCCACATTCCCCTGCGTAGTAGCTGCTTACCTGCCCCTCCTTCTGATACAAGATGCCAAATTTGAAATTGGGAGACACCCGGTGTTCATCAAATGCTGTAATGAGCTCTGGAGCCTGGCCGACAGAGATAAAGAGGGATGAAAGAGGAAAAGAGAGAGACGGTAAGAGAGAAAGACGATCCGTAAAAGAAAAACAATATTCCGAGCGACATAAGAAGAATCTAAAAGAATCAGAGAAGCAGCACCTTGAGATAGCTCACCACCTCAAATCTGGGAACGGCCACGTTCTCACACAGCATCTGTAAAATATGAAAGTAAAATACAGTGAACGTATCAACCGGTTGTTTATAGTTTATAGTGCTTGAAGTCTAGAGTATGAAGCATACCCTGGCCAGCTCCACAGCCGAGGGGATGTTTGAGAAGAGACAGACAGAAAAAACTCCATGCAAAGAGCATTCCTTCATTCTGTGTTGGACATTCAGAGCATAAATCAGTGGTTACGATGTGTTACATAGAGCTTGTGCCGTATTAAGGGAATGTAATGGAGTCAAAGTCGACCTCAGTATGACTCTTAGTCGTTTGTCCTCTTCCTCCAAACACACAGAGAGAACCAGGGGCCCTAAGGAGGGATCCAGTGCCGTGAACGAGAGATGATACTGACGGAGGAAGAATACGTTAAAAAAAAAACAGACAGAGAAGACTTTCACATGGGAATTGCCCATCGGCTAAGCAGATTCACTGGTTGTCAGTCGAAATGTAAGAAATGAATTCAAGTGATGAAGACGAGACGTGCGGTGCAAACACTGAACTGACTCTTGATCGAAAGAGATCGTTGTATATTTTTGCCTCGCTGTCTCTTTCCATGATGTCATAGGAGTCTGTGTCCAGTCCGTGATGTGACCATGTGGGGCTCATGTCAGCAAATTTTTCCAGGGGAGGATCAATCCAATAACCCCCCATTTTTGGAGGCAGGGTTAGAGGCAGGTCGCCACTAATCTTTAAAAGATGAGACTTAGACAGAGGTGAGAAGATGTAAAGGTTAATTTAGTTTAGTAGAGATATATTCCTTCACATTTATGTTTGTATTGTTGTATTTTTTTATGACATTAGTAATTTAGTACCTTCCTACACAGTATATTCTTACACGTCTGAGTATATTGTTAAATGAAAGCCATGTTTAACATTGAAACAAAGTTAAACGATGACACCAACCTTTTTTTTCTTTGTCATGCTGGTATTATTACCATTAGAATGGACGAAAGGGTTTTGGACAACAGACACTCTCACTGTATGAAACAGTTTTGCTAACAACAAACCTACCTTCAAAGGCAAGGGGAACTCACAGCGTTGTTCGTCCAGCCTGCTACCCTGAAGGACAAGATGGACATGAATGAACACGGATGCGTCCTCACCTTACGTTCCCAAACTATTGAGGGGGGCAGTGTCCTGTACCAACCTGTAGCTTTTCAATGATCTCAAACAGTTCTGTCACCTGCAACGATGAACACAGAGCCAAGAAGACAGACAGGGAGGCGACCAGAGTGAGACAAATGAAGAGGGAAACCAGCATTCGGACGAAAAGAGGAACAGGACACTCACTGACGCATGGATGTTCCCGCATTGTGAAGACAGAAATACATATATGGTATCACTGTCTTCGTATGGTTTGATTCAACAATCTATGTCATTAGCACAGTTCGTAGAAAGGTCAAAGCATGTCATGATTACATGATGTTGTGTCCTTGGGCAAGGCACTTCACCCTACGTGCCTCAGGGAGAACGTCCGTGTACTTACTGTAAGTCGCTCTGGATAAGAGCATCTGCTAAATGACTAAATGTAATATGATTGCTTGCATGTTAGGCTGCGATGGTGTGTGTTTTTACCCTTTGGTTGCTGTTAGCTGGAAGGAAAGGCTTGATCTCACTGCAAGGAGAATCCAGAGCATCCAGAATGCTGGGTTGTAAAGTTTCTTGTCTGCTGCAGAAGGTGCATTGACAGACGAAAGCAATGCAATTCATTATGTCTACCCATTAAAAACCATTCGTTATAACAGCGTCCCCAATATGCCATGAAGGGAGAATTGGTTTGATATGAAAACACACCAGCACAGAGGAAGATAAACACAGGTGATTGAAGAATTACTGACCGTGTGTCATCCCCGCGTATGAATCTGTCCTCACTGTCAACAGGGGATTGGGAACTGTTCACAGCAGACAATACATGGTGTGACAGAGAAACAGATTACACATGATGAATACTACTTTGAATGTTTAAGACCTGAATCCGCCCGTTTAACTTTCACATAAAAAAAAAAAACGAGACAACCAGTTGACAATATGGCAGTTTTTTTTACTCACTCTCCATATGCCCCAAAAGTCGAACTTCTCTTCCGGTGGAAGAACTTCTCGTTTCTCCTCTCTCCTTCCATCGCTCTGTGTGTATATTTGCGAGTGCCAGTTTGCTACGGCGTCAATTAGGGTTTGCTGAGGGATGAATTAATTCACTCTTTCACTCTGTCTCCCTCTCCCTCTCTCCTTCTCCTCCTCTCAGCCCCCTGCCTCTTCCTCATTTAATCTCTCTCTCTGCTTCCTTCTATCCTGCTGTCAGCTAAACAGGCAGTATTAACCCTCTCTGGGCCGCAGGAACACCAGTACAGAAGATTAACTGCCACAACCCCTGATAGACGCCTGAGACAGACACGGTGAGGGCGGACTTCATCGATTGCCATGCTCTAATAAACACATGTGGTGGTCTGGCTGACTGGCAGAGTGTAAAGATAGACTTGGGAAATAAATAAAGAAATGCATGAGAGATTTTCTCTCAGACTTGTTACCCTTTGAGTCAGTAAGAATCATCAATTATTGACAGCACACACTGAGAGAGAGGAGCAAGACAGCAGGAGTGTGGAGGAGGGGTAGAAATGGGGAATTGTGTGTGTGTGTGTGTGTGTGTGTGTGTGTGTGTGTGTGTGTAGAGGGTGGAGAGTACATTATAGTTGGATATGTGTACAAAGGTTTAATCTATTAGACGCGAATACATGTATAATATTAACTGGTAGTTCAGTGCTTTAACTCTAAAACAGATAAAGATAAAAGTCCGCCGGGAATATATACAAAAGACACACTGCAATAAAGGGGAGTTTCATATATTTTCTGGACTTTTTGAATTACCCCTACCGCATTTCCTTCCAATAACAAGCTATCCTCTCAAAACCGATACCATTAGACCATTAGACCACAAACAACGTCGATCATGCATACCCCTCTTATCAATTGGCTAATTACTGGCTGTAAACAGAGATTTGAATTCAAAATAATTTTCATTTTAAATGTCTAAACACGACCTTCACGCAACTAGTAAGAGATTAGCTGCTTGAAACGTCACTCACGTATTCTCTGATCTCATTGGCCGAATCACTAAAGAGTGCAACTCGTCCACACCCACAACAAAGCTTTGCATGGAAGCGCGGAAGTGTGACCGAACGCTGTCATTAATTTTGTAGCTAGCACGGTCACTAACAATGCATAGCTAGTTATCATTAAAGCTAGTTTTTAGCTAGTCTGATGCAGAGGAGTGCAAGCAAGTCTTTCTTGAAAGTAGCTAAGTTGGGTTTTTTTTTGCGGCAAGGAGATCGGTCAGACGTTAGCATCAACGTAGCTAGCTTAAGATCGCTAATTAGCCAGCTAGTACTGACCACAAAACTACTACGATAGTTACCGTAGGCTGGTTGCTTGCAGTACAACTTCTAATACACATTAGGTTGTGTAATTTTGCGCGATTCAATGTAGCTAACTGTTTTAGACGAATATCTGGCGATCAGCTGGTTATATCATAGCTGTAGCTATCCTCTCGTCTCGACATGTGTGAACTGCTTTACACTAACAATACTCTAGAACTTGACATTGACTGCTAAATAGCCAACAACTACCTGCGCCGTGACTACTAAAAAAAGAGCTATTAGCGGTAAAGCAGTTAGCATTTAAGGATAATTTTTCAACTTCAAAACCTCGTTCAACATCCATTCTGTTGTCAAGTCAAACTACTTCAAGGTAAGAAGACCGATTGACGGCTACAAGCGGTTGTCTGACCATTTAATGCATTAAATAATCAGGGAATGATTTTCACACATTTTTTACTAAGTACTTTGTCACAGAGGACAATGTTGGGAGGCATGCAGGAACGGGATAAGAAGGCGCTTCGGAAGCGCTCCGTTATTCTCAGTAAAGAGATGGTGGTGGACGAGTTGCTCGTTCAGTCACTGACAGCAGACGAGATCCTAACTGACAGCATGGCAGAGAGTATCTTGGTATGTTTCAAAATCATGTTTCCTTGATCCAGGCAAATATCACGATTCTTCCGTGTGACGAAGAATGCTCTTCATTGCGTCACATTGTTTCTTAACGGCCTTTCTTCTATGTATGCTAGGTGGAGAAAACATCTCAGAAGCGAAGCTATCATCTGCTGTCTCTCCTGCCTAAACGAGGACCGCGTGCCTTCAGCAGCTTCTGCTCTGCTCTGAAGGACACTGAACAGCATCACTTGTCTGCCCTTCTCACCGAGTTCTCAGAGAGCGACAGCAGGGAGGCTGACTCGAAGGTAATGCTCCACTGAACCCCCCTGGCCCCACTGACCACACCACACAGTCATGCTATCCTACAGCAGCCCTTCCAGCGCCTTCCTCAGGCTGCGCTTGGCTCTTCCAGGGCCCCCAGGCAGAGATAGAGACAGTGACAAGCAGCGAGACACAGCAAGAGAGCCAGTGTTGCCTGGTCACGCAAACCCCAGAGAGGCTGAGAGACACTGAGAGAGATGTGGACAGTGAGAGAGAGGTGAGCACCTCACCCGACCCTGCTGCTGCTTCCAGACACTGTCCACAGACCCTCTCACTTCTGACTCTGTGTGCTGTGCAGGTACAGAGCTCTCAGGCGCTAGAGCGACACAGAGAGGAGGACTGTGAGGTGGGCAGTGTTGGAACCACCCCAGCGCAAGCCTTCCACTGCGACAGCCCTGAGTGTTCAGAGAGAGAGACACTCGCAGACAGTGAGGAGAGAGAGACACTCGCAGACAGTGAGGAGAGAGAGACACTCGCAGACAGTGAGGAGAGAGAGACACTCGCAGACAGTGAGGAGAGAGAGACACTCGCGGACAGTGAGGAGAGAGAGACACTCGCAGACAGTGAGGAGAGGGGCAGGAAGGGACAGGGGAGAAAGAGAGGGAGAAGAGAGGAGGAGAGGGAGGTGAGTCACATGTCACACCCAGCTTTAGATCAGGCTTTACAGGTACACAGACACACAGACGAGATGCAGAGCGTCTAGTTCTGCTTTTTGTTAATGTTCTGTTCACGCCTCATGGACACATCCACAACAAGTGGTTCTTGAGTTTAGTACCAGTCAACAGTTTGGACAAACTTTTGACTGGTACTGTACATCCAAACCTTATTGGTCAGTTATTATGCTACAAGTCATGCATTGTTTACGGTTCACTTTGCATTTGGGCCAAATTGAGTTTCCTCAGATAGGGTTTAGTAATAATGTCTTTTCTTCATGTTTTTCCCCCATCAGAGGTTGCTGGATTCTCCCTTCCCACTTTCTACTCAGGAAGGAGGGTTCGCAGCCAAACGAGCAAGGACACATGGTATGTAGAGCTGCAATCTGGGTTACATTCACCATCGCACTAGTCTGGTTCATAATATTTGTCAGTCTCCATGACGATGTGGGAAGCAGTTAGGACGAGGGAGTGTCTGTGGTCGTCCAATGGGAGGAGAGAAATGGGATTGGATTCACACGTTCTATGTGTTGTTTTGTGAATGCACTTCAAGACATCTTGAAGAAGGATTGCAGTTTGTGTTAAGTTAATGTTATCGGAGTTAAGTAAAGTGTTAAACTGTTCTGTTTATCTAACCTTATCAGCGTGGGAAGTGAGCTAGCAGCTGCTGTGGTGCAGTTAGCCACCTTCAGACACACCCTGGTGACTCATTCACAAGTGTTTTCACACAACCTGCTAACAATAAACAATGGACATTGCATCAAAGGCTAAAACGTTGCTAAGATATGTAGGGAACTTGAACGAGGCCCAGGGCTTCTACCTGTTCTGGAAATGTTTTCAGACGTTCTCACAGGGCATAGAGTTATGAACATCATGTCGTGTATAACATAGGTGTGACAGTCTCTCGCTGTGTGTAACAGCGTCTCACTGTGTGTAACAGCGTCTCACTGTGTGTAACAGCCTCTCACTGTGTGTAACAGCCTCTCACTGTGTGTAACAGCGTCTCACTGTGTGTAACAGCGTCTCGCTGTGTGTAACAGTCTCTCACTGTGTGTAACAGTCTCTCACTGTGTGTAACAGCCTCTCACTGTGTGTAACAGCGTCTCACTGTGTGTAACAGCGTCTCACTGTGTGTAACAGCGTCTCACTGTGTGTAACAGCCTCTCACTGTGTGCAACAGCCTCTCACTGTGTGTAACAGCCTCTCACTGTGTGTAACAGCGTCTCACTGTGTGTAACAGTCTCTCACTGTGTGTAACAGTCTCTCGCTGTGTGTAACAGCCTCTCGCTGTGTGTAACAGTCTCTCACTGTGTGTAACAGTCTCTCACTGTGTGTAACAGTCTCTCACTGTGTGTAACAGTCTCTCACTGTGTGTAACAGCGTCTCGCTGTGTGTAACAGTCTCTCACTGTGTGTAACAGTCTCTCACTGTGTGTAACAGCCTCTCACTGTGTGCAACAGCCTCTCACTGTGTGTAACAGCCTCTCACTGTGTGTAACAGCGTCTCACTGTGTGTAACAGTCTCTCGCTGTGTGTAACAGCCTCTCACTGTGTGTAACAGCGTCTCACTGTGTGTAACAGTCTCTCACTGTGTGTAACAGCCTCTCACTGTGTGTAACAGTCTCTCACTGTGTGTAACAGTCTCTCACTGTGTGTAACAGTCTCTCACTGTGTGCAACAGCCTCTCACTGTGTGTAACAGTCTCTCACTGTGTGTAACAGTCTCTCACTGTGTGTAACAGTCTCTCACTGTGTGTAACAGCCTCTCACTGTGTGTAACAGTCTCTCACTGTGTGTAACAGTCTCTCACTGTGTGTAACAGTCTCTCACTGTGTGTAACAGTCTCTCACTGTGTGTAACAGCCTCTCACTGTGTGTAACAGCGTCTCACTGTGTGTAACAGCGTCTCACTGTGTGTAACAGCGTCTCACTGTGTGTAACAGCCTCTCGCTGTGTGTAACAGTCTCTCACTGTGTGTAACAGTCTCTCACTGTGTGTAACAGTCTCTCACTGTGTGTAACAGTCTCTCACTGTGTGTAACAGCCTCTCACTGTGTGTAACAGCCTCTCACTTTGTGTAACAGCGTCTCTCTGTGTGTAACAGCGTCTCACTGTGTGTAACAGCGTCTCACTGTGTGTAACAGCGTCTCTCTGTGTGTTCGCAGAGTCTGTGGAGATGTGTCTGGATGCAGACAGCCCCATCACCACCCCGGTCCTCCCCTGCACTCCAGACTTCTACCTCTCTCACTACCAGCAGGTACAGAACCTCTTTTTACCCATGACCATCTGCCTGTGTTACCTGATGTCAGGGACAGTGATCTCCGCGCCACACGACACACAGTCCGAACATCACACAGTCACACCCCCTTCTGCTAGGCTTGTTTCGACTGCCTTGGCAGCACCAGATGGTGCAGCTAGGCTCCGGCCCAGCAGTAGGTGATTGGTTTGTTTGTAGAAGCTGATTACAGCGTCCCCACAAAGATACATCCACCTCTCTCCCGAGGGTGGAGCGTGCCTTCCCCTACTGCTCCTCTGTGTGTGTGCGCGACAGGCAGTGTGTGTGTGTGTGTGTGTGTGCGCGACAGGCAGTGTGTGTGTGTGTGTGTGTGCGCGACAGGCAGTGTGTGTGTGTGTGTGTGTGTGTGTGCGCGACAGGCAGTGTGTGTGTGTGTGTGTGTGTGTGTGTGCGCGACAGGCAGTGTGTGTGTGACTTCCCCCCCTCCCCACATGCTGAGTGTGCTGTAAAACCACTCCCTCGTTAGAACTGACTCACCGCTGGGGCTGCGCTGCAGGGGACTGAAGAACGCCACGACAAAAGACGACGCAAACTAGCAAAAGTGTGAGCAGATGCCTGTCATGGTAACCACTGTCTCCCCTCCTCCCCCCACCCTTTGAATCTTTCACCGCCTCCTCCCTGTTCTTCTCCCTCCACCCTGCGGTCCCTTGTGCAGGCCTACCCCATGGTGTCCTCTAGTCGGGGGCTGGCCCTGGTCATCAGTAACACGGTGTTCGAGGCCTCCGCCCCGGACCTGGACACCCGCAAGGGGGGCGAGGTGGACGAGGAGGTGCTGCGGAAGGTGTTCACTGAGCTGGAGTACCAGGTCACGGTCCAGAGAGACCTGACCGCTCAGGTAAGGTGCACGCACACACACACACCAGCATGTTCACCTTACCTGGATTATGGTATTAGGATCCATAGGAAGTGACACAAAGCTGTGAATCTGTGACACTGATTTTTCTCCCTCCCGCCCCCTCCATGTCTCTCTCTCCCCATATCTCTCTCTCCCCATGTCTCTCTCCCCATGTCTCTCTCTCCCCATATCTCTCTCTCCCCATGTCTCTCTCTCCCCATGTCTCTCTCCCCATGTCTCTCTCTCCCCATGTCTCTCTCTCCCCATGTCTCTCTCCCCATGTCTCTCTCTCCCCATGTCTCTCTCTCCCCATGCCTGTCTCTCTCTCCCTCTGTGTCTGTAGGACATGAAGCTGTGCATCGAGGCGTTTGGCCGGCAGCAGGACCATGGGAACATGGACAGCAGTGTTCTGTGTCTGCTGTCTCACGGCGTGGAGGGAGCGGTGTACGGCACAGACGGAGAGCTGCTGCCGGTCAGAGAGAGAGAGAGAGAGAGAGAGAGAGAGAGAGAGAGAGTGTGTGAGAGAGAGAGAGAGAGAGCGAGAGAGAGAGTGTGTGAGAGAGAGCGAGAGAGAGAGTGTGTGTGTGTGTGTGTGTGTGTGTGAGAGAGAGAGAGAGAGAGAGAGAGTGTGTGAGAGAGAGCGAGAAAGAGAGAGCGACAGAGTGTGTGTGAGAGTATGTGAGAGAGTGTGTGTGTTTTGAAGTTGTCAGATAAGAAAATCACCATGTTCAGTTAAGAGTGCTATTCAAATATCTGTCTCTCTCTCTCGGTCTCTCTCTCTTTGTCTCTCTCTCTCTGTCTCTCTCAGTTGGACTGGGTGTTTGAGGCCTTTGATAACGCCCACTGCCCTCTGCTACAGAACAAGCCCAAGATGTTCTTCATCCAGGCATGTAGAGGAGGTGAGCGGCCAAAACTCTTCTGCCTTGTTTCTCTTCCATCTCTCTTTCCCCATTTGTCTTTAGTTCAGCTCTCTCTCTCTCTTCTCCTGTCCTCCTCAACCTCTCTTTTCCTCTATCCCCTCTCTCTTCCTATCCCTTTTTAGTAATGATCTCTTTCTCCTGCTGTCCTCCTCCCCTCACCCCCCCCCCCCCCCCTCTCTCTGTCTCTCGCTCTCTGTCTCTCTCTCTCGTCAGAGGAGATGGACTGTGGCGTGGAGCAGTTGGACGGGCCGGGCCGGACCTCGTCCCCTGGCTGTGAACAGAGGGACGCGGGGAGGGAGGGAGAGGGGGATGGAGACGGCAGGCGGAGGGAGGAGAGGGGGAGGCTGAGGGTCAAACTGCCCCAGCGCTCCGACATGATCTGCGGCTACGCCTCCCTCAAAGGTGAGAGAGAGAGAGAGAGAGAGAGTGTGGGGGTGAGAGAACGAGAGAGTGTGAGAGTGAGTACTGAAATGTGTGGTTTTCCCCCCTACAGGCACGGCTGCTATGAGGAACACCAAGAGAGGCTCTTGGTTCATCCAGGAACTCAACACAGCACTTCGACTCCGGGCCAGAGACACACACCTCTCTGACATCATGGTGCAGGTACACACACACACACTTACACACACAGTGGTCACTGACCTCTGTGGAAGGCAGGATGGACCCTGTGTTTGAAGCTCTCGGACACTGACGTATCCCTACTCTTCCAGTGTGGATTGTAATGTGTGTGTGGTTGTATTCCTCCCTGCGTCCTGGCTGCGTGCTTCAGGTGAACGGGCGCATCAAGGAGAGAGAGGGCTACGCCCCCGGAACACCCCACCATCGCTGCAAAGAGATGTCCGAGTTTACCAGCTCCCTCTGCAAAGACCTCTACCTGTTCCCCAAGTACCACCCACATTACTGACACACGCACACATTCCACTCGTACTACTGCCAAACACACTCGCACATTCCAACCCTTCTCAGACACACACACATTCCCACACAGAGGGTTTGTTCATTCATATTTGCTGTGCAAACGGAGACACACACACACACTCCATCTCCCCCTGCACAAACCCCAAAACACACACACACACACACTCCATCTGCCCCTACACAAACCCCAAAACACCAGCTCTTGGAAATAAGAACAAGATTTTGTTGTTCGACATGTCCTTGGTAATGGACATGGAGGTAATCAGCATGCAACATATACAGCCTCAGTTCCTTTCAGCAATCTTACTCACATTTGTATCAATGCCAGTTATGGAATTATAATTCTGTGAAATGTTCTTTTTGATCATCGGAAGCTCTATTTGAGTGTCACCTTTTATTTCTTACCAAACTTCTTTGAAAGGTTTATACATGCATCTATTTTTATCTTTTTTTTAATTGTACTTTATTTTTGTTATCTTACCTTTTGGAATGCCTATTTTACATGAATTCTAAAGGCAATTCTCTGTTTTTGTATATTTAAAAAAAAAGAATGTTTTATTGTCAAATGCTAAGAAAGAACACTGCAGCATTCGCTTGTCTTACCTGCCTTTCACAGCCAGGGGGCAGTGTGGGGGTAGTGTGTCGTGTGATTTGTTAATGCAGCTGTAGAGAAAAACAGACTTGAGCACCTCGTCTCCTAGACAACCCTCGGACGACCGCTGCCACAGGATAGGCTGTCTCGGCTGTCAGCTGCGACAGGATAGTTTAGCCGACCAATGGGAGAGAACCACTTGTTCCAAGGCTGATGGGGCCACTTCATCAGAACGTGTTTTGGCGTTAGAACTCTTCTGTCCTTCACGGTCAGAACCGGTTACCTCCGGTGTTGGGGGACAACTCCCCCCCCCCTCCTCCTCCCAGGGGGTGTCGCCTGGTGCATGTGGTGCGAGTGCAGGGGTCACCAACCTATAAACTATGACCTTTACACCAACTCGACACCTAATATTACTCCCCCTGTGTTGACCCCTCCCTGATCCGCAGAGAGCCTTCAGTCTGCGTGACTGGAAGCTCTTCACCTGGCTAGATTTACAAGGCTTTGCCGGCCGCATAGCAAAATGTAATACAGTACATACATTGATGTCAAAAGCTATTTTGTTCCATGTCTTCCTATAGTATAAAAAAATGCTTTTATATGCAAGTCTCAGTCGGGACCTGTGCCATAGAGAACGAGGAGTAACCCGAGATGTTTATGTACAGTGAACGGTGGTTGGTGTGCAGAAGTATCACCTCGCAAGTGTACAAGCAATATTGACGTTTCTCTGAAGCCTTCAGACAAGCAAGTGTTCGTACAACAGTGTTGTAGACAAGAGTGGATACTATTGGAGCAGTATTGATTGACGTGTCATCCATCCAATCACAGCAAGAGAAAGGCGTGGTTGTTGTTCACGAATCTCGATAGACGTTTCCCTTATGCACATGTGTGAGGTCAGCCTTCCTTCATCAGACCTCAGCCCTCTTCATTAAAAGGAACAATGCACAACTGATCAGAGATCAGCTCTGCCGAGGGGGTCGTCTTTACTGCCAAGCTGTGAGGTGGGGAGGGACCTAAACGTGTTGTCAATAACAAAGACTGCCAAAATGTTCAACACAATAAATGTTTTGTTTTTTTTACTGAAATTGAATGTGTTGTATCATTTTTATGTATTTTTTTAATTATTGAGAGGTAGAGACAGTGTCTCTGTGAAAGTATTACATTTACATTGAGTCAACGCACTTTTCCAGAGTGACTTACAGTAAGTACAGTGACATTCCCCCCTGAGACAAGTAGGGTGAAGTGCCTTGCTCAAGGACACAACGTCACTTTGGCACAGCCAGGAATCGAACTGGCGACCTTCAGATTATTAGCCCGATTCCCTCACCGCTCAGCCACCTGACTCCACACATAGTGTACCCATGTATACTACACATGATATACTTGACTACATCTTGGTTCTTGTTGCTGTGTGTGTGTGTCTGTGTACGCCCTGTACACCCCAGCTCTCTCAGTGCGCTGGTATAGTATATCTGGGATTCCGCTAGCCTCAGGGCTATCCAAGCCACGACAGGACCCCTTGCAGACAGGCCACCAACTCTGATAACGTTCTCCGTGTGTTACATCAAGCCCAAGCCAGCTGTCCATAATCGTTCTACTCACACACGCTCTCTCTCTACACACACACACACACACACACACACACACACACTCTCCCCGTCGCTTGGAGTGACACATTTCTCGCTGGCCTGCCATGAGAGATTAGGCTGTTATGCGGTGGTGTGTGAACCGCAAAGCAGGGCAGGGTTAAAGGGATTGTCCCAGACTGGCTCTGGGTGGTTAGCGTGTTGCCGTCTGTCTTATCAGAGGGACACCAGGGGAGGGGCCTCCTGCAAGTCCACGCTAAGATCCTTCGTACGGCAGGAATATCCTGTCGACCCAGGGGGCACACCGACAGTCTGAAGCCCTCTAATGTGGAGCTTTGACTGAGTGTTTTATTAGGAGGTAATGGGAATCCAGAGGAGTGAGGAGGTGTGGGTGCGAGGATCCTCCCCCCCCCCCCCTGTCTTTAGACTCACTCGGCCTCCTCTCGTGATCCCCGGAGAGGCCGTTAGAGGCCACGGCCTCGGCGTCCGCACCTGCAGATGGGAGAGAGGCTGGATGGGACTCAGCAGCACAGAGAGTGACGAGCTCACCCCCCCGTCCCCCCCCCGTCCCCTCCCAGAGGGGCTTCCACGAGAGCCTGGGCATGTTGGGAGCCTCTTTACCCCGTGAAGGGTGAGATGTTTGGACAGGACTGATGCCTGGGGGCATGTGAGAGGGTTTTGGTGGGGACAGAGTTGCGTCATTGGCCGATGAGGTGAGACTTGTCAGGCTGGTGTCATGTGCACCTCCCTCCTCACGTTGCAGGGGCTACCCTGTGGGGGGCGGGGGGGGGGGTCCGGGGGGCGGCACCTGCCCCCCGTTGCACATTCACCCCTGTCTACACAAGAACACCCCATCCCCAAAAACACGAGTGAATCGTCCCGCTACATCTCCCGGGTGCTGCTAAGGGCAACGGGGTCTGTGTGTGTGTGTTTGTGTGTCATTAGCGTGAGCCCCGGCGTGTGTGTGTGATTGGGGCGGGGGGGGGGGGGTCTGTGTGTTATGAGGTGTCTGCAGTTCTAATAAAGGAAAGAGCAGAGACCGTCGCGGCCTCATCATATCGCTGTACTGGAGTCTCCGTCCGGCCGGCCGTCCAGAACCGTCTGACTGTCCGACTGGGTCATCTGGAGTAGACCATTTCTAAAGACGCTTCTGTCTCCGTGCCCTAAACCGCTTTTCTTTAGAAGTTTTATTTTATTTTTTGATGTGTGTTTTTGCTTTGGTGTGTGTGTTTGCTTTGAAAGAGCAGATGTGTGTGTGAGAGTGTGTAGCGCGGTGTTGCTTGCCCGGGTTGAAATGCTGAAGCGTCCAACGGGGTTATTTTTGGGTCAGTGACAGCGAGTCGATGGCTGCAGATGCGTCGCAAAGGAAGGCTCTGAGATACCAGCAGACCCTGGTAGGTCTCTATATATCACTCCGCCTGCCTGCCTGCCTGCCTGCCTGCCCGTCTATAAGGCTTCTCCTTCCAAACACGCCTCTCTTTTTCACGTCTCTCGTTCTTCTGAACCCCTTTTCGTTTCTATCTTTCACATCTCGTCAGTCCGTTTGTGTGGTCTGTGGTTGGTCACTCCCTCTCCGTCTTTCCACGATTGTGTTTGTCTGTTCATCTCTCATGAACGTGTCTCATATGAACACATCCCTCCTGTTCTCATCTAGCTACCTCTCCGTGTCCTACCTTCCCGTACCTCGTGTTCTGCTGTGCCTCGGGGGATTGTTGTCTGATTCGACGATAACGGTGTTTAAGGACTTCTTGGAAGTCTGTGGTATTGTTGCTCATGGGAGCCGGCCTTGTAGTGGTGGCCAACAGCGTGTTCTCAGAGGGACGCTCCCCTGACCGTCACACGTACGGGCGCCTCTTCATCCTCCCTCTTCATCCTCCCTCTTCATCCTCCCTCTTCATCCTCCCTCTCTGCTGGTCAGTTCACGATCATCTTTGCGACCCTCCGGTTGTCCTGATTCATCGGTGACTCCTCTTCCTGTGAGTCCAGGTTTCCCAGATAGAGGTCTTGTAAAGCAACTGCTGTTTTCATGTATGTAGGTCCTGAACTCTGGAAACCTGAGTACCAAGGTTCCATGTATTTATACAACATCAGCCCTCTCACGAGGAAGTCATGGGTCACTCGATCTCCTTATGGTAAACCAACTGCATTTATATTGCGCTTTTCTACCTCAGCGGCACTCAAAGCGCTTGAAATGTTTTGCCTCTGCGACGTGGCAGAGCGGCCATGTTCAGTACTCTGAGCATGCTCAGTGAACATCAGGAGCAGCTCGTGGTTCAGAGTCTGGCCCTTCAACACATGGCCAGGAAGAGTCAGGGCTCGAACCACCAACCTTGCGATTCGTGTTTGACCCCCCTGAACCACAGCCTCCCTCAATCTGCTCAAACACCTGGGATTTCATGATGTCATCGTGTATTTCCCCATCCACCTGTTTAGCTGTCGATCTAGAATGAGATGCTGTTGATCTTCCATAGATTGTAATAAAGTTGGATACTGCATGTTGCACGGTGATGAGGGAGGGAGGGAGGGAGGGAGGGAGGGAGGGAGGGAGGGAGGGAGGGAGGGAGGGAGGGAGGGAGGGAGGGAGGGAGGGAGGGAGGGAGGGAGGGAGGGAGGGAGGGAGGGAGGGAGGGAGGGAGGGAGGGAGGGAGGGAGGGAGGGAGGGAGGGAGGGAGGGAGGGAGGGAGGGAGGGAGGGGCAAGAGTAGTCTGAGTGTTGGCGCAGTGTGTGAGTGAGAAAGTGTGGAGGGGAGGTGAGATAGTGTCAATAGCGCCCTTCTTCCACTCCCTCCCTCCGTCTCTGGGAGGAGATGGATGCATGCCCAAGGCGAATCCCTAACCCCAGCCCGCGCTCCATGGAGCGGAGGTCAGATAAAAATAAGAAAATCTCAATTAGTCATACTATTTACAGACTTAATGTTTCTCCTCTGGAGTTACTCAGACATACATCTATCACACAGGTATGATAGCTATGATGGACTCTGTGTGAGTGAGTGTTTGTGGGTGGGTGTGTGTGTGTGTGTGTGGGCAGACTACACAGTGAAATTATCACTCACAAAAGGCTAGGGAGGGAGTGTGGAGAGCTGTTAATATCTGAGCGCTGACGTTACTCTGATTATTTATTAATCAGGACCACAACACAACGAGTAGGATTTCACTAAGTAACATGTCTGGGTTCGCAGGCCAAAGCCTTTCAGATGAATTGGTGTGGCCGTGCTCTTGTGACTAGCAACTGTAGCCACAAGGATGTTGTGTGTCACTCCCAGGTCACACAACAGTGGTTGGCCTCTGACCTGAAGGAGACAGAAGTGACCCCTAAGGATGTGCAGACCCGCTAAAACCTCGTGACGATGTAGTGTGCGTGTGCACTTGTGAGTCTGTGTGAGACTTGTGGTTTTGGACGTAAAAAAGCCTTCAGGTAAAACTGGACTGCATCTGTCTCTCATGCTCCATGTTAATGGAACACATCTTTACATTGAGATAATGGAAAGGAATGTTTTTTTGGTCCAACGTTCCACAGTAGAATGCGAGATGTGTTCCATGGATAAGGATAGGATAGATACAGAGATAAACAAAGAGAAAATGGGATGGCGGTGTTGTTGCAGTGGGCCGAATTGTGTCAGTGATCATTGGGTCTCACTGGTGCTAAATTTAACCCCGAGTAAGGTTGCACCAAAGGGGGGGAGGGAGGGGGAAAGGGACTGTGGTAGTGAGAGGGGAAATTTGAGGGTCGGGAGAGGGGGGTGAAATAAAAGGGCAGAGGAAGGGTAGGAGACGGAGGTGAGGTTGTTTTGAGAGAGGGAGAGACAATCTCTGTTGTTCTGGAGTGTGCTTTCACTATGAACACACATGTCATGTAAGGGCTGTGTTGGAACATGGATGATTCAGTGAAACATGGAAGTGTAATGCCAGTTAGAGCCTTGGTCGTTTACATTTAGTCATTTAGCAGACGCTCTTATCCAGAGCGACTTACAGTAAGTACAGGGACATTCCCCCCCGAGGCAAGTGGGGTGAAGTGCCTTGCCCAAGGACACAACGTCATTCGGCACGGCAGGGAATCAATCCTGCAACCTTCTGATTACTAGCCCGACTCCCTCACCGCTCAGCCATCTGACTCCTTACCACTTGTAATTACGGTCAAATACTTTGGTGCACCAAACCTTCCTGACCAAGCACCTGTTCATATCCATGCTACACAAGCAGTGCTGTGAATTTACAGTCACAACAAAGTGAATGCCTTGAACACTGAACACACAGGAGTAGGGCTTGTCATGGCACCACTTCCTGGTATTAAATCACAGTCTCACATTCATACCATACAAACAGTCTGCCTGCCCTTGAACGGCTGGTTCAGTCAGGATGAATGGTCCTGGACTGGCTGCCTGGAGTTTCCTGGCTGACTGACTGGCTGACTGACTGACTGGCTGACTGGCTGACTAGCAGGCTCATGGAATCCACCCTGCAGAATTAAAAGCTGCTGACAAGTTATTGTCAAGCCAAGTGTCTGTATTAACCTCTGGCCCTTCCTCCTGGTGTGTGTGTGAGTGTGTGTGTGTGGACAGACGTATGTACCTGTGTATGTGTGTGGTTGCATGTGTGTGTGTGTGTGTGCCTGTAGAGAGAGCACACTGTCTAACCCTCCCCTTGGGCAGGGCAGGGAGCCCAGGTACAGTCTGACATCCTAAATGACAGGAAGAAACAGATCGGAGAAAAGGAGGAGTATCATAAAGGAAAGAGAAGAAGTGGACTGGGCCTCAGAGGAGGAATGATGAGGGAACGCATCAACACTTTTGAGACAGTGTTGAATGTAGACCAGATTCTGGTAAGGTAATCTTGATACGCTTGTCTACGCTTGTCGATTGTATCTCTCTCTTGATCAACATAGGATTGATTGATTGACCCATTTGGAAGAATGCATGTCACCTCACTGTTTATAGGCATGCATTATCTCTTGGATTTCTGCGGTTGGAGCCATGAATTGTTTCATTCATTTTGGTCATTTAATATGTGTACATTTTTCATATGAGGATTCCCACTTGTGTCAGTCTTTGGTGAAAGAGACAGCATAGCGATGTACTGTATAGTTTATTTGGATTCTCTATCTCTCACCTGTAAAGGGTGCGAGAGTGTTTACTTTCTGACAAGATAAATGAATTGTTTGCCTTCGGTGTATGAGAAAGCAGCTTGAATGTGTGTGTGTGTGTGTGTGTGTGTGTCCTAATCTCTTTCTGTCCATCAATGATTGGGTCAAATTTGATCATTAACCTTCTGTCCTGTACAATGCCATATTGTTTGGGCTGACTGTACACCTTCAAACACACACACACACACACACACACAAACAGACACACCTTCACTTTCATACACCACACAATTCTTTGCTGTTGCATGTTTAGGGTTAGGGTCACTCACACACTTACACACACACACACGCACACACACTTACACACAGGAGTTGGGCACCCTGCACAAGGTTGCTCATACACATTCATGTTCACAACAGGAATTTGACGTTTCTTTTTAATTAACTCTCAAAGTCACCATGCCCTTCCCTCTCTGTATCTGTTAGCAGCTATCACTCTATCCGAGTCTCTCTCTCTGAGAGCTCATTAGATCCACATTCGGCTGGCTGGTCTAGGCCCCCTGACATCGCTCCGCTCCGTATCCCAACAGTATTAAAATAACGTGTCCTAACCAGTTCCCCTTTCAGTAAAACTACCCCTCCCCTCACCAGCACAAACCAAGTCAAGTGCATGTCATGGTAGTCAAGGCCTCTGGGCAGCGAGTGGGTACCTGGACAGTGGAGGACTTTGTAAGGGGTCATCATGTGACACTGAGGGACTCTCAGGCTGACGGATGGAGCACATCTCCACCTGACAAATTACCCTTTCTGGCTCCCACGCTGTCACCCTCCCTTATTCCCACCGTCTCTTCCTCTGCCCATCCCCCCCTCGCCTAATCGTCGCATCTGTTGATGCGCAGGTTCTTTCTTCTTTTATGTTCGTGCCTGTCGGGTTTGTCTGTCGCCTGTCCCCCATGTTGCTGTTAGTCTTGTGGTCCTAACACTGGGGCTGGAGTTGCAGACACACTGAAGATCTTGGGATTGTCGAGGAGAATGGACAAGCAGGTAGTGTGACCTGAGGCTGAATGTCT
>NC_140362.1:20807500-20942500 GCF_054491055.1 Hypomesus nipponensis | reverse complement strand
TCCTGCCTTGTGAGGGCAGCTCTGATTATGTGTTTCCTGCCTTGTGAGGGCAGCTCTGCTCTGTTTCTGATCTGTCCGATCTGCAGCTGTCTGTGGCTGGCTCTGCCTTGTGCTTTTCTTTGTTTGGATTCAGCTTCTGTTTGTTTTTCGCCCTCTGTGCCGCCCGTCCTCCCGATGCTGTTCCGGTGACCATTATTCATTCACTTTATTCCTTTTTCTCCTTCCTCTTCTGCACTCTCTCTCCTCCTGCTTCCCCTTTTGGCCCTCTGCCTCCCACCCACTTCTCTCTTTCCCTCTCCCTCCACTCCCTCGCTTCCTGTTTGTCGTCTCTTGATCTTTCATTCTCTTCTATCTTGCCCTCTTGCCTCCCCCCCACACCCTTCTCTTCTCTTCCTTCACATGCCTCCTTCCTTCCTTTCCCCCTTTCACTCTCTCCACATGCCTGTCCTTTATCCCCCCCCCCTCTCCCCCCTCCCTGCTGCCCCTTTCTCTGTCTCTGTGTCTCTCTGGTCTGTGTCAGTAGAATCCCTATGGTTACACAGACATTCTGACAGTAGGCTGTGCTGTTGGGGTGGGCTGCTGCTTTGGAACACCACTAGGAGGTACTATTCCCCTCGTCCCTCTCACACCCACCCTACACCCACCCTACATCCACCCTACACCCACCCTACACCCACCCTACACCCACCCTACACACACCCTACACCCACCCTACACCCACCCTACACACACCCTACACCCACCCTACACCCACCCTACACCCACCCTACATCCACCCTACACCCACCCTACACCCACCCTACACACACCCTACACCCACCCTACACCCACCCTACACACACCCTACACCCACCCTACACCCATCCTACACCCACCCTACACCCACCCGACATTTTCCCCACATCTACCCCACACCTGCCCCACGTCTAACCCACTCAGATCATTCACTTAGCTACAACCAAACCCTTTAACTTCAACCTGACCACTAGCTACATGTTCCTTCAGTCCACCTCTTACCTCACAACCCCCCCCACACACAACCCCCCCACACACACACACACACACACTCTCAATTTTAAATCCACAAGATTCTGCCAACTCAGCCCAACATAGGAGCACCAAGAAACAAACCCGTTTGGGGACATGAAAGAAAGACTTTTCTCTTGTGCTTAAATATTGTTTTTTTATCTTCTCCTTTCATCTTACCCAGAGTCATGTCACTGACGAGCTCTTCTGTTTATTTTACTTGCACACTGATTATCTCTCTGTGTGGGGGGTTGTTTGTGTGTGTGTGAGTGTGCGTGTGTGTGTGTGTGTGTAAGGGTGTGTGTGTACTAAATGAGTACTTCTCCTGTTGTGTATAATTACACCCCTAGATTGAAGTGCCTCTGGTCTCATTCTGCTTACTTAACTCAAATTTCCCCCGCTCCATCTTCCTCTCCCTCATTTTCTCTTGTTCTCTCCTTCTTTTGCTGCCCCCCTCCATCTTTCACGTTTCCTTCTCTCTCTATCTCCCCCCTCTTTCTCTCCCTTTACCTCTCTCTATATTCTCCACTCTCTCCCCCTTTAAACTCTATTTATCTCCACCCTCTCTCTACCCCCTCTCTCTTTACCGCTCTCTATCTCCCCCTTTCTCTCTCCCTTTAACTCTATCTACCCCCTCTCCCTTTACCCCTATCTGTCCCCCTTCCCTCTCTCTCTCTCTCTCTCTCTCTCTCTCTCTCTCTCTCTCTCTCTCTCTCTACAGGGGTGTTGTTCAGTATTGAGGTCACGTCTACCTACTTTGCAGTGAGGAATTACTGGAGAGGCTACTTTGCTGCCACGTTCAGTGCCTTCATATTTAGGGTGCTCTCTGTGTGGAACACTGACGCTGGTGAGGCTTGGGAGACCGGTTACACACACCACACACACACACACACACACACACCACACACACACCACACACACACACCACACACACACATACCACACACACACACACCACACACACACACACACACACACATACACACACCACACACACCACACACACACACACACACAGATACGCAGGTGTCTATTCCGCTTTCATGAATCAGTGTGTCCAATCAAATACTGCCATGGAATGTGGTCTCATAGAATGTGGTTGACATAAAAACATTGTTTTGACTTTGCAGTATGTTGTGCTTTATGTTGTAGTCACCATCACAGCTCTCTTCAAAACCAACTTCCGAATGGACTTCCCCTTTGACTTGCAGGAGCTTCCCGCGTTTGCAATTATTGGGTGAGATAACAGCACTCTGGTGTTTACATGTGTGTGTGTACATGTGTGTATTTACGTGTGTGTGTGTGTTTACGTGTGTGTGTGTGTGTGTGCTTTTCTCTCAACCTCTCTCTCCTTTCAGGATCTCCTGTGGGTTCCTGGGGGCGTTCTTTGTGTACCTGAACCGCCAGGTGGTGCTGGTCATGAGACGACAGACCGCCCTCACACGCTTTCTAACCAAGCAGTGAGATAACACACACACACCTTGCCCTATCCCCCCCCCCACACACACACTCCACCCTCCAAAACACACACACCTTGCCCTATCCCCCCCACACACACACACACACAATCCACCCTCCAACACGCACACACCTTGCCCTATCCCCCCCCCCCCACACACACACACACACACTCCACCCTCCAAAACACACACACCTTGCCCTATCCCCCCCCCACACACACACACTCCACCCTCCAAAACACACACACCTTGCCCTATCCCCCCCCCCCCACACACACACACAATCCACCCTCCAACACACACACACCTTGCCCTATCCCCCCCCCCCCACACACAAACACACACACACTCCACCCTCCAACACACACACACCTTGCCCTATCCCCCCCACACACACACACACTCCACCCTCCAAAACACACACACCTTGCCCTATCCCCCCCACACACACACACACACAATCCACCCTCCAACACACACACACCTTGCCCTATCCCCCCCACACATACACACCCTCCAACACACACACATCTTGCCCTAACCCCCCCCCCCACACACACACTCCACACTCCAAAACACACACACCTTGCCCTATCCCCCCCACACACACACACCCTCCAACACACACACACCTTGCCCTATCCCCCCCACACACACACACCCTCCAACACACACACACCTTGCCCTATCCCCCCCCCACACACACACACTCCACACTCCAACACTTAACAGCATTTCTGCCAGCCTTTCCTTCAATAGGGACAGTGACTTATCTGAACCCCGGACCAGTCAGGGTACAGTCCTCTCCAGCATCAGGGGAGAGAGAGCTGGACATGTGGTCTGTTTTGATTGTTCTACCTTAGCAGTCAGAACCAGGATGAGAATCCAGCTCATTCGACTCCATTACTGGCCTCAATTACTTGTGACGTCGCTACAAAGTGGGTTTGTAACAGCGTGCTGTGTGTGTGTTCCTGTTAATGCTCTTCCAACTGTGTTTGTGTGTTTGGTGTGTGTGTGTGTGTGTGTGTGTGTGTTTGTGTGTGTGTCGTTCCAGCCGTTTGATTTACCCAGGCGCAGTTACACTCATCATCGCCACCATCACTTTTCCTCCAGGGTTCGGACAGTTCATGGCCGGAGAGGTCAGTGATGGTTATGACTTCAGCTTCTGTCGTATGAGAAGAAGTCTGCCTCAATTGCCACGTTTGGCGCTTTGAGAATCCTCGCTCTCATTCTCTCTCTCTCTTCTTCAGCTCATGCCCAGGGAATGTATAAACTCGCTCTTTGATAATTTCACCTGGACCAAAATCTTGGAGGCCCCGCTCCCCCCTGGTCTGGGTCGCTCCAGTGCGTGGCTCCACCCTCAAGTCAGCGTGTTTGTCATCCTCATCCTCTTCTTCATCATGAAGGTACGTCTGCCCTCTGACCTTTCAGATCAGGGTTGTTTTTTGGGTGTGAGATCGGTGAGTCTCTCACATCATGAACGTGACCCTGACCGTTACGCCGAGCGACTTTACTTTCTTCCTAATGTCTGTGGTTTAGTTCTGGATGTCTGCTGTTTCCACGACGATGCCCATCCCCTCGGGTGCCTTCATGCCCGTGTTCATACTGGGTAAGACATCAGCGTTGGCAGGGCGGCAGCACCTCTGACTGGATATTAAGTTTTACACTCTGGCGCCAAGCCCGTTTCTTCTTAATCTTAGTCTTCTCCGCCAATGTTCCTGTCTCGCCTGTAGGGGCAGCATTTGGACGTCTGGTGGGCGAGATCATGGCTACTCTCTTTCCAAACGGGATCCTTTTTGACGGGATAGTCTACCGCATTCTCCCTGGGGGCTACGCCGTCATAGGTAACCTTCACAACAGTAGTACAATCATCATATTTACGTCCACAAAATTATAATGTGGCCTGTTTCTTCCTACGCCTGTTAACCGCTCTTAAAGATCATATGAAAGACGAAGATAGGAGTTCCAACTGCCCAACTTCTGGACGATAAAGTTGTCGCAAATTTTGAACGTTCTTTTTTGCGGGCGCAGGGGCAGCAGCCCTGACGGGGGCGGTCACCCACACGGTGTCGACGGCGGTCATCTGCTTCGAGCTCACCGGCCAGATCTCCCACATCCTGCCCATGATGGTGGCGGTGATCCTGGCCAACATGGTGGCCCAGGGCCTTCAGCCGTCTCTCTACGACTCCATCATCCAGGTCAAGAAGCTGCCTTACTTGCCTGAGCTGGCCCTCGGACACATCAGGTACCGTGGACTCCATCACGGCTCCAACCGAGCAACGCGCCATTTTGGCTCAAGCCACTCCAGTTTCTGCGCTCATCATTAACCAGCTTGTCTCTTATTCGTCTCTCTCCTTCCCCAGCAAGTACAACATCTTTGTTGAGGACATCATGGTACGGAAGGTGAAGTTCCTGTCCTCTCATTCGACCTACAGGGAGTTGAGCCACTTGCTGGATTCCACCTCCCTCAAGACCATCCCGCTAGTCGACTCCCAGGGTGAGACTGAGTCTCTGACTGTACTGCCTCGCCCCTACGCCTCGCTTTTAAGCTCCACGCTAAAGTCCCGCCCCTTCCTTCCTCTCTCTCTCTCAGAATCCATGATCCTATTGGGCTCCATCGAGAGGACCGAGCTCCAAGCCCTCTGTGATTGGTGGCTATCGGCTGATAGGCGGGTCTTTGAGCATGGCCAGGGCTCACCGAGCACCAAGGCCAGCTGGGAGTCGTTCACCTTCGTGGACGAGGAGGGAGGCCAGCGGGGCGGAGACAAGGTGGGTCCTGGACTCAACAGAGACAGGCTGACACACCTGTGCACATCTGGTCATCTTCGACATCTAATAAAAGTCGAATTAAATCTAGTTAAAGTCTCTCTTTGTTTTGCCAGACCACTCCAGTCCAGGATGAACGCAACGGCCCCCTCAGAGCCCCCCGATCGCAGGAACTCTCCACCAATCACGCTGCCCCAGGTGGGACGGCCTCTCAGAGCTGATTCAGCCAGAGCTTTTTCGCCGCCCTTCATTTCCTGCTAATGCTTTTTCCACATCCTGTACTCAGACAAGCGCAGGCTGCAGTCTGTGAGGACAACTTTCCAGCGACTCTTCTCTTCCGCCTCTTCCTCCTCAGGCCAAACAGACACTCAGGTACCAGCCTGGTCATCGCTGACTCTTAACTCCAGATGATTAGCAGTGATCAGGGTTTCCCTACTCAGTGTTTGAGCCATAGAGATGGGAAACAGCAAACTCATCTTAGATCAGCCACAGGAGCGATTACATTTTGTGTCCACTAGAGGTGCGTGAACTTACATAACTGGTGTTTTGATCCGGTGTATGATGCGATACACAAAATCTCGATGATTTGAAAGTGATTTCTCATCCTGTTATGGAGCCTTAGAACCACCAGGGGGCAGATGATTGACACAAATCTGTAAACCTGACAGCTCTCTCTCTCTCTCTCCTACTCCTCCCCCACTCCTCCCCCTCCGTCTCTAGGAGTCTCCTCCTCCCCTTAATGACGCCATGTCCCAAGAGGAGGTAAAATATCGTATTGACTGAGTATTTATAACAAGCCAGCCTTTACATGTTTCAGTGGATAACCGTAGAAAGCATGTTGTACATTTTGGTGTCAATCACTCCACATCTGCACTGTGATTGGCCAACACAGATCAAAGTCTGGGAGGAAGCAGAGCTGGACAAACCAATCGACGTGGATCAGATCCGTGTAGATCCCTCCCCCTTTCAGCTGGTGGAAAGAACGTCCTTACACAAGGTGTCAAAGTCGCACCCGTGACAACCAAACACCTGTAACCATGCCTACTGTATGACAACACCACCACCACCCAAACACCTGTAACCATGCCTACTGTATGACAACACCACCACCACCCAAACACCTGTAACCATGCCTACTGTATGACAACACCACCACCACCCAAACACCTGTAACCATGCCTACTGTATCAGAATCAGAATTTGGTTTAGTCGCCATGTCTGTTATACAAACACAGAATTTACAGTGGCAGGAAGGTGCAAAACACTGAACATATACAAAGTACAAAAATAAATGACAACAGCTTTCACAACGCAACACCAGTAACCATGCCTACTGTATGACAACAGCTGTCACAATGCAACACCAGTAACCATGCCCACTGTATGACAACAGCTGTCACAACGCAACACCAGTAACCATACGTAAGATACCAGCTGTGCCCGCTTGTACAGGCTGAAGTGAAACTAGAAATGGTGGATGGTGTCTGAACAGCTGACTGACAACATAATAATTGATGAGTATCGTTGATAATGGTTTTGTGTGTCTCTCTCTCTCAGACCCACACTCTCTTCTCCCTGCTTGGTCTCAGTAATGCCTATGTAACCAGCATTGGGAAACTGGTGGGTGTTGTGGCATTGAATGAGGTGAGGTCACTCTCTCTCTCTCTCTCTCTCTCTGTCTCTCTCTCTGTCTCTCTCTCTCTCTCTCTCTCTCTCTCTTTCTCTTTCTGTTTCTCTCTCTCTCTCTCTCTCTCTCTGTCTCTCTCTCTGTCTCTCTCTCTCTCTCTCTCTCTCTCTGTCTCTTTTTATCTGTCTCTGTCTCTGTCCGTATGTGTTAGCATTCCTCTGTGTCATCTGTCTGTTCCTGAAACAAGTCATCATAGAGTCCTGGCGAGCTCACACTTGTTACGTGGGCCTTGCTAGCTTCGCTAACCTCTGTGTCATGCTCGAGTCGTGCTGTGATTCACGCCGTTGCAGCGTGCTTAATCAGCATCCATCCCTCTCAGCACGTCACTCAACCAACAACCGAGCAGACTTGTTGATCTGCTCCTGAACCCTCTGACTAGTTCAATCTTTGTCCTCCTCTCCTCCTTCCCCTCCATCTTCTCTCATCCTTCCGTGTCCGTCTCCCTCCCAGCTGCAGAAGGCCATCGAGGGCTCAACCCGCAGCGGGGTGAGGTTGCGCCCCCCGCTGGCCAGCTTCAGAGATGCCAGCAGGAAGGCAAAGAAGCACCAGCCCCCGCCGTCCACCCCCTCCTCGCCCACCCGGGAGAGGGAGCTGTGGGGCGAGGGGAGCAGGAGGGAGGCCCAGGAGGGCGGGAGGAGGGAGACCAAGGAGGAGCCGGGGAGGAAAGGATGCTCCTCCAGTGGAAGTACGGAGTGTGGTCCCTCGCCCCAGGGGAGCCTCCGGAGCGGCGGCCCTGGGTTAGACTCTCCGCCCCTGGAAACCTTCTCCCCCTCTACCCCCTCCACCTCCACCTCCAGCCCTGCCAGCCCTGCCAGCCCTGTCTTCACTCTCTCATCCCTCCATTCTGTACCGGAGGAGGAGAAAGAGGAGGAGAAAGAGGAGGAGAAAGAGGAGAAGAAAGAGGAGGAGAAAGAGGAGGAGAAAGAGGAGGAGAAAGAGGAGGAGAAAGAGGAGGAGCGGGACAGCGAGGAGGAGTCTGACGAGCCCATTTAGGCGGATTCCGTTTTTCTCCTCTTTGACAGACTTCTTTTCAAGGTGCATGCTGGGAATGGTTCGGGTGGGGTTTGTTGGAGATTACGCCGACTCTCGGCTGTCAGGATGCAGGAAGAGCCGTTGCAGACGAATGGTGCTTCTGGGACTTGTTGTCCTGGGAGTTGTTTTTTATTCTTCGGGTGGCCATGTTTTTTTTCATCTTCTTCTCTCAGTTTCTCAGGTGTATTCATTGCGTCTTTAAAACTCCAGACATTGACAGATGTTTCTCCTCTTCTCACATTCTGTACCTGTGCCTCTGAAAGTGAATATATGTCCCTGTTCCACCACAGATTAATATACTGTAACGTGTAGTGTAGGTACACTGTTTGTGTCACTGTCAGAGACACATACCTCCATGGCACAATATGTGACAAAAATGAAATGAGTTGAATACTGAAATTATATTGTTAGTCAAGATGCAACAGACAGTGATTCTTGATCACGAATCAAATGTTTACTAATGGAAAAAAACAAACATTTTAGTGTACAGTTTGTACTGCATCTCTGATATGTTCATTCATGCCGATGCTTGTAATGGTAATTTTTGGAAATATAATACTTCAATCTGTCCACTGTCTTTTCCTTTGAAGTTTTACCACCTATTGCATCACAATAGGTATCAGTAGCAGATTAAGTCTTGTGAAAGTCAAGTCTGGTAATAACTTTCCACAGCAAAGGTCAACATTGAGTTTCAGTGTCACAGTCTCATGTGAGTCTCTCTGAGTTTGTCTGACATAGACGCTCTCCTAACACCCATGTGCCAGACGACCTGGAAACTTTCAGACTACTCTCGGGTGGGTAAACATGGTTGTGGTTTTTTGGTAATACGACTGCCCAGTGTTCGGCAACTGCAGAGTCACCCAGTCATCCAGGCAGATGTGGCAAGGGCAAAGGGGGTTAAAGGTTTGAAGGAGTTGAGGAGGCTGGGTAAGGTAGCTCAGCTAACCTCCACAGCATCAGAAAATGTCAACTGTTCTCATTTGTCAAAGATGTACACACAAACACATCAGGATTTCTCATTTGTTTTTGTTTATTTGCGCTTTCTCCACAGTTCTTTTGTTTAGGGGGGGAAAGAAGAAGGGAGAAAGACAGAGAGAGGAAGGGGTGGTGGAGGTTAGTTCGTGCAGGAGAAAGAGAGGGGAAAGGGGTGAAAAGGAGGGAGAGAGAGACACAGGTTCACACCGGAGGGAGGGAGGGAGACCATTTGGAAGAACCATCTTGTAACAACCTTCCAACGTACATGCATAGCTATGAGTGGTACACACTGGGCTTACCAGTTACATCTCAAATGAAAACATACTCAATCCTTTCAACTGTATACAAGTGTATTTACTTCAGGTTTTGTGCCACGGAGTTCCAAAACTATCAAACATTTATACTAAATGTCTGATTGCCTCAAATCCACCTTTGGTCAAGTGTAAGATTTGTTTTAAAGTTTTTTTTTTTTTACCGGCAGTGATTCTTCCAACGTGAGCAGGCGCCTATATCAACAGACAGAAAGACAGACAGACAGAGACACAAATATACAGACCAGGTACAAAGAGACAGAACGAGGAGGAAGAGAGGAAGAAAGGCAAAAAGACCGGAAGCAGATACAGTGTCATGCCTGCAGACAAGTTGCTTAGGCAACTGAAAAATGGCAGTAGGATGATACAAAAGAAGAAATCAACTGAAAATCAGTCGGTTAACAACATCAGAGGAAAATACATTTGGCTTCTTGTTATTCGTTTATTTCATTCATTTTTTTCTTAATCGTCAAAAAAAAGCATTAAAAACCTTTGTTTGGGCAGTACCGTTAGGTGGTTTTGTGTTGGTACTATTTTAAAATAAATCCCCTGCTTAGAAAATGTCATCCTGTTATAGTGCAATCTATTCTACAAGGCTACTCAAGCAGGCTCACTGTAATATGACACAAACCACGCTATAGTGTCATGAACCAAACGGTTCAAGAAACCAAAACAACGATACTGCCCTCCACTCAAAAGGCTAATTCCTACCTAAAATAATAAACTTTGTACAAGCTGTCATGGTATCCCCCCTCCTTCCCAAATAATTCCTAAATAAATAAATGAATATGTGTCATTGTGTGAAGGCTTCCAGCTGTGTGCTCCAGCTCCAAATCCTGTGGTTGTGGGAAGCAGCCAGGCGTAACTGACGTGAGAGTCAGCTTCTCTGTCTGAAGGGCCGGTCTTACCAAAGCTGTTCCACCTACACTCCAATGACTCATATTCTTGATTTATACCGGGAGTGGGGGGGGGTTTCAACAATTCCGTAGAAAAATAAACATTGTCCCAACATTGCATAAATTATCAATCACTAAATAAATTCATTCAAGTCAATAAAACTTTTTTTTTTTTTGATCATAAAAGTTTGTCACACAATCATCAAAGTGGAAGGAGAAGTTCTCCAACAACAGAAATATACTCATGATCAGTATGTGTTGTGTACGGTTCCTCTGTGATTCATGCAGACAGTCCAGTTCCTCCAATATCAGGTAGAATACACTACATTGTTAACAAATTTTTTTCTCTTTCACACACACACACACACACACACCCTGGCTTACTCAGCCATCCCACCCCGTATGGGTCTCGTCCTCATCGTCATGACGATGAGCAGGAAGACACTGATCGATCCAGTTCTAGTTCTACTCAGATCTAGTTCTACTCGGTTCTGATCCCTGATTGACATGAACGGTGGACGAGCATCCAAGGAGTTCCTTTGACCCTCCACCAACATTCCGATACATGCCTCTGGTCACACTATTTACAATGTTGACATTCCCATGTTCGTTATTACTTCTCCACCATGTGTCATGATAACTCAAACACAGGTTGGACTTGAGAGCTAAAGAGAGAAAAAGAGAGATCCCCAAAGATTGTGGGATGGTGAAGAGTAGAAAAATAAAGAACCGACAGCGGATTGAGAAGGAAAGAGAAAAGGTTCGCATACTCACTATTTACAGGACATCTAGGTGGCAATGTGGCCATGAATCCTTCTGGAGACTAATGTTCTGTCTGTATGCAACAGGTTGCAATTTATATATTGCGTGTGTGTGTGTGCACATCTATCTTTTTTTTAATCCACATCCAATTTATACAGCTGTCTTCTAGACATTTGAAGGAATTCTTTGCCTCGTCAAAACTGTCCCTATGAGCAGACACCCAAACAAAAATCGGAATCCGCAGAACCAGAGCCTTCGTCCGGATCTTCTAGAACGTTCCATCATGTACTCTTCCTCCAGGCTTGAGTACATGCTGGGCTTGTTACAAGAGATGAGGGTCCACATTTTCCAGTGGTGCCGTTTTGGTGCTTGGTGATGCAGGGAGCGTTCTCTGGATAGTAACTAGGGGTTTGAACATCACAGTCCAAAGGCATCGTCCGATCTCTTGGATTGCATCAGTGCAAATAGATTCAGGTCTACAGCTCTCTGTCTCCTCTACTCTGTCCATGTACGCAGACAGGGCCCTCTCAGTCTAAACCGCTACAACTGCAGTACTATGGTTCAGTGCAAAGCCTATACAGTGATGCATAGTACAGTTACTCCCTAGCACTCTGAGGAAACATACACACGGAAGGACAGAGCAGGACTCGGACTGTGTCGCAGTACAATCCGTATCTGTGCAGTGCTCTGTGTGCAGTCAATGGGGGAGGTTAGGGCCCGCTTCCTGCCTGGGGGGTCTGGGTGCCAAAGCGTCACAGAGCAGGGGGTTCACCCAGCAGACTTTATGAGGATTGATCTGATATTTCACACAATTGATGTGGATTGCAGGGTCCAGATCGAGATTAAATTGGCCTGTTACAGTATGATCAAATTTGAGGCGTAACTTTAAGTGATTTCTGGGGCCCTGGCGGGCTATCTGCTTTGTTTGGGCAGACTGTATGTGGTGACAGAGTTTCAAAGGACCAAGACTAAACTACACTTGGTGGATGTTGCTGTTCTTAAAGGTGGGGGGATATAAATATGATTGTGTCATTCTGAATGTGTATAATCTTGACTGTAAACAGAGTAGCTCTCCCCGACAAGAGACAAAATTGAAAAAGAAAAAAATGTTTTCCTTCCTATATATTTATCATACACTTATACATACATTTTTGTGACCTGTTTTTTTTTCTTTATTAGAAAAATTATTGTTATCACTATAATGTTTTTACTATGGATTTTTATAATCATTGTAAGACGACGACATTGTCACATCTGTCTTTGAAAAAGCATGCATGTTTATTTCCCCTATTTGTTGTTTTCCATGTCGTTTCATCTCCCTAATGCATCGTAATTTGGTGCTTGTCTTCCCTCACCTCCTCAGACCTCCTTTCTTCCCTGCGAGCGTCGCTCAGTCCTCCCTTCATCCCTTCATCCCTTCATCCCTTCATCCCCTACTCCATCTCATGGGGACGTAAGGCTCCGAAAGAAAACAATATTCTCTGTCGCACCAACAGTTCTTTGTGTGAGTCCGTTCCCTCGTCCCCCACTGTCTCTCAGCAGTGTTAAGAGGTCATTACCTGACCCAAACAAATGACGTGTTCGATACCTGAAAAGGAACAGATTAATTGATAAATATTTGATTATTACGCTCAGTCTCTCCTGACTCCTGGGACAGTCTGTCAAGAGTCTCATAACCCCGCCTTCCCTCAGTTGGTTGTCATGGAAGCAGCTGACCCCTCCTCCTCCTCTTTCTTCTCCTCTAACGTCTGAGCAATGCTGGAAGTGACATCAGAGGTCTTCCATTCTGTGATTGGCTCTACTGTCGGTTGCCCTGGACTACTGCCTCCAGTAGCGGGGGAATCGTCTCCTCGTGTGGGCGGGGTCAGCGTCATGGACTCCGGCTCCATGCACAGTGTCACTTCCTCTTCCTGTGAAGGACAGGAAGGTCTAACTCTGGTGGCACTTTGAGCTCACAAAGTCCCACAACATTTTAACGTTGCCACAAAACTGAGCATCATGAAAAATATACCGTAAAAGAACAAAAATGTGCTTTCAACAAAACGAAATGCGTCAACCTCATGTCCTGACCTATAGATGTCATGTATGACCTCCGCAACGGAATGATCTTAAATGACCTCTGTTCCTTCGCGTGACCTCACCTTGATGTCATCCTCCTGTTGCTCCAGCAGAGGGGAGTGTTCGGTCCCCATCTCCACCGTAGACTGGACCGCTAAGCCGGGCTCCACCACCGCAGACACGCCCATGAACCCTCCTCCCTCTATCGGATAGGACTCCATCTGTCCCGCCCCCCAAAGGTCCACCAACGGCGGATGAGTGGGAGGGGCCAGACTGTGGATGGTGCTGTTGGGCGTGGCTTGCAAGGAGTGATTGGCACTGTGCAGCCTGTGCTCCAGAGACTGGAAGGAGAAAGGGATTCAGGCGTCAGGGAACCCATATCTAACTCTCACACTAGCATCTTTCCCCCAGACCCCTCTCCCAGAGCGCTCGTTTATCTGACCTGTTGCTGCTGGTACTGCAGGAGCTGTTGCTGCTGGTAGTGCTGGATTTGCTGCAGCTGTTGCAGCTGCTGCAGCTGGCTGTGCTGCTGCTGCTGCTGGGACATGAAGTGGGCGGCCGTGTTGGCCTCGTAGCCCTCCCCGCCCGCCATGGCGTAGGAGCCGGCGGCGGGAGAAGCCACGCCGGAGGGCTCGTTGCTGATTGGCTCCCAGGCGTCGGAGGAGGAGAGGCAATAGAGGCCCTGGGAGACGTAGGTGTGCGGCCACACGTCCGTGGTGGAGTGGTGGAGTATCTGGTCTGAGGAGACCAAAAGAGAGGAAGAAGTGTGAAAATAACGTCCTCAATGTCCTCAATGTCCTCAATGTCCTCAACGTCCTCAATGTCCTGCAGAGTTCGGAATGATCCAAACAGGATTCTTAGTTACAGGAATACAAGAATGTGCAAATTAAGAGTGAAACTTTGCAGGCTATGAGGAACGGTGGTACCTTCTCCCCAGGAACAAACCCTTGCTAGAACCCGTTATCCCTGAGCATTAAAACGTAATTCAAACTGTAACCAGACAGAGAACATAGATATGATAAAACACAGGATTAGAGCTGTGTTAGTCCCCAATGCCCAGAGGCCTGTCTGCTTCTCTACAGACACATCCTTCAGACAGCTACCATCCTGATATTCCTTTATTTGATGGCTGAGTCATACTTGCTTTGCCATCTCATTTTCCACTGTGAGGTTTATCTCCATAGACACAGGGGGCTAATATTCTCCCCTGATCGATGACCAGATATGAAACTTTTGAAGTATAACCGCTGTTTTTGTGCATTAGCTGCAAATTAATAGAAGCATATATCAGTTTCTGTGTTGTTGTACGCTTGCTGGCCTGGCAGGTATGTGTACAGGGACAGTCAAAAAGAGAGAGCTGTGTAAATCCAATTTACAAACATCTTACTGGTTGTGGGATGAAGAACATATTTTCTGACAAAATGACCTCAAGGTGTGCTGTTCAGATACTGTGTAGCAGTGCCGAGGTTTCCTAGACTATGGATGGCCGGTTCATCACTTTAATGACCAAAAAGGCTGTCAAGAAATACACTGCACACTCTCAGCCGCTAACCTCCCTTGAGTACAACCTTTGCAGCCTGATTCTTAACTTATTTGTGTCATTACTGGATGAAACTGTAATTAAAACTCTCTAACGCATCCTTCACGTGTAGTCTTATCGTATAACTACAAAAAACGCATTCAAAAGGCGCGTTCCGATTTTTCCGACTTTTGTCAGAACGCGTTATTGCATAGCCTAAGATGGAAGAACACACAGGCGTTTTAAACTAATAACATTGAGATGTGGAATAATAATGACCGAGTGTACTATTTATACTGATGAAATCCCTGGTCTTGCGTTCCCCCAGGCCGTGTTTGCGAATGTGAAATGAACATTGAGTTAACCCTGCTGGCGAGAGAAAGAGATGGAATAGATGTCTTGGTTACGGAGAAAATGACGCATGTCCTATAGCAGATAGGCTAGTCTTCAGTTTCGTCTGCTCCCAAGCTTAGCCTACTCCTGTATGCAAAGTTGATGGTTTGATATGCACCCATTTATTGTTTTTAATGGCAGTTTATTAATTTTTTTTACTTACTTACTTAATATAGATAATTATCCACAATAGGCCTACACATTAGCGTTGTTTTCCCCAACATGAAAAAAAAAGATCAATTTGGCTACTGTAACTTTTTAAAACTTCAAAACAGTAAAAGCCACAGTTTATAAAGTGATTGCAGGCGTTAATGCAGTTCATAACTATCAACCCTTACCTCGGCTGGTGATGCTCTCCTGGTTGACCTCGCTGAGGTGTGCCACACTACCCTGATTGGATCCCGACCTCATGCTCTCCCCGTCCATGGAGGTCCAGGCCATGAGCGTTGCCTGGGAGATCGCAAACTGCTGCAGGATACCTAAAGGTCAGAGGTTAGAGGTCAAGTCAGTGAGGGTCAAAGTCACCTCTAGGTTCAGCTGGCTGCCATTTCTGCTCAATCAGCTTGGAGGCCATGCAAGTTAGTTGGCAATACGCCCAGCTAATTAGCTGAACTCGGCTGTGTTGCTGAAGGTTGCCAGGTTCAGGGTTGCCAGGTTTAGTCATAAACCCTCAACTCAGGAGCGCCGACCTGCAGCAAAACGTGCTTCCTTCTCTCCGTCGCTGAGGTCGCTGTAGGCATCGTTCTCCAACCGCCTCTCGTTCTCCCGCTCCTGGGTGGAGATGCGGGGCTGCATCACGCCTCCCGCGCCCACCGTCTGCATGCCCCAGTTCTGCCACTCTATCATGTGCGCCACCCGACCCTGGGCCATCCCTGTGGGCTTAGTCACCTTGTCCTTCATGGAGCGGGAAACTGGACGGAGCATAGATCAGAGAAGGGAGGAGGAGGAGATGGTGAGGAAGAGGGAGGAGGAGATGGTGAGGAAGAGGGAGGAGGAGATGGTGAGGAAGAGGGAGGAGGAGATGGTGAGGAAGACGGGGGAGGGGATGGTCAGGAAGAGGGAGGAGATGGTGAGGAAGAGGGAGGAGGAGATGGTGAGGAAGAGGGAGGAGGAGATGGTGAGGAAGAGGGAGGAGGAGATGGTGAGGAAGAGGGGGGAGGAGATGGTGAGGAAGAGGGAGGAGGAGATGGTGAGGAAGAGGGGGGAAGAGATTGTGAGGAAGAGGGAGGAGGAGATGGTGAGGAAGAGGGGGGAGGAGATGGTGAGGAAGAGGGGGGAGGAGATGGTGAGGAAGAGGGGGGAGGAGATGGTGAGGAAGAGGGGGGAGGAGATGGTGAGGAAGAGGGAGGAGGAGATGGTGAGGAAGAGGGGGGAGGAGATGGTGAGGAAGAGGGGGGAGGAGATGGTGAGGAAGAGGGAGGAGGAGATGGTGAGGAAGAGGGGGGAGGAGATGGTGAGGAAGAGGGAGGAGGAGATGGTGAGGAAGAGGGAGGAGGAGATGGTGAGGAAGAGGGAGGAGGAGATGGTGAGGAAGAGGGAGGAGGAGATGGTGAGGAAGAGGGAGGAGGAGATGGTGAGGAAGAGGGAGGAGGAGATGGTGAGGAAGAGGGAGGAGGAGAGGAGGGGGGGTAGACCAAAACGCAATGTCATCACCAAGACTTGGGAGCGGTGTGTTCTTGGACCCCATTTTGGAAGACCCCTGAATGAGAGCTGTTAAACAAGGGCCCTGATGGACATGGCATGGATGGTTAAATCATTTAGTGGGGGGGGGGGGGGGTGGATTGTTTTTATAATGCAAAAAATAATAATAATGGTGAAGTGGAGGGTTGGTCTACACTCTGAGAGGTGCACCCTGGGATACCGAGGAGGTTAATGGAGGTGAGATGGCGATGGGTTGTGAGTAATGAGAGCTTGGCTTGTTGACATGAGGAGGGCTTTCTCTCTTCTGCTAAGCTAGGCTGGGTAAGCAGAACAGCCCTGCAGTTCCTGTCGCTTCTATGCAGCTGACTCAAACACGATGGAATCTGACTTGACCAGGATGTTTAGGAGGCAATCTAATGCTCGCATAATAGATTCCCTCTATATTTAATGCGACCAAGATGATGATTCTAATATAGAAATCCCTGTCTAGTCAATGCTGCTCTGGAAGTGTATTGAATATGCGGAAGCATATGGAAATGAGGTTTATGCATTAAATATTGGATTTCGAGGAAGCATCTATACTACACTGCACACTGCCTCTGCAGAGTGACATTCTGCACCGCCACATATTTCCTTGCACATCACTCAAATACACTGCACTGTACGACAGCTGGACTCAAACACTACACTGAGTACTCACTTGTTGAAACCACTGACACACTGCCAATTGCACAGGTATAAATACACACACACACACACACACACACACACGAGAGAACAGAACAACAAGAATGCCAGACACAAAAAGCTTCTGCTCTTTCAAAACCACTCCACGAAAAAACTCAACTTCTCACTCAACACTCACCTCTCGTCACAGTAACAAGCTACATGATGATGCAATGTGCTATTTTTTCCCTCCAGCTCCGTCACTGGGTCTTTGTGATTTTCCATCAATGTGGAGCCATTGACGTATCGTATCAAAATGTGGGGAGGAAGTGATACAGGGGAACCCAGTGGGGTGCCATGTGAGCCCCAGCGTCCTGGCAGACGGGAGCCTACATGGGGTCGGTTTACCAGTTACAGGACAAACACACACCTGACACACCTGTCAGAGAGGACTTAGCAAGAGCGCCGATTCCGTAGGCGTTGGAGTTCCTCTTCAGTCGAGGCAGGATCGACGTGGTGTCTTCCATAGACAGCTAGAGGAGGAGAGGATAGCGATAGGATGTTGAAGAGAAGACAATAGAGATGGTGGAAGAGATGGTGCCAGAACACACACATGTTATAGGTGTGAATGGAAAGGAGAAGTGATAATAGATACTGGATTAGTGTAAGGTTTTTACTTTGGGGGGGGGGGGGGGGGGGTTGACAGGATAGGGAGGTCAGGACAGGATTAGAGAAGAGACTCAAAAAGACTACATTTCCCAGAATTCCTAAGGATCCATTTTCAGATCAGTTTCCTGCTTGGCAGCGTTGAGTTGCCTGATGGGAAGTGTAGGTTTTGGTCTGCTTTCAATGAGACGACAGTGCTCATTAACCGTTAGCCCTGCTCCCTAGTGCACCACCACTTAACTGAAGGAAACACTCAAAGAACAGTTTAGGATGGGTGGCGAGGGAAGGACTGAGTCGACATCAAAGGTGAGGTAAATCAAATCAAAGGTAAACAAACAGATTAAGGAAGAAAGATACATGAAGGAATGATATCACAACACTTACATTGATTCCTTCCCATGAAAATTCTGAAGGTCCATGCTGAGGGAGAAAAATAGGAGGAGAGAGGGATGGGGACAGAAGGAGCAGGAGAGAGTGAGAGAGAGAGGACGAGAGAGGTTGACGTGCGTGGGGGAAATGGAAGAAGACAGGGCGAACGAGGCAGGAGAGAGATTGTGACAGAGGGAGATTGTACAACCGACATGCAGAATTGGAAGATGAAGGAGGGAGGAGAAATAAGAAGAAAGAGGAGAGACAAATATATATATATATATATATATATATGTGGTTTCCCAAGAAGAAGAAGAAAATAAAAGGAATCAAAGACCGGAGCAACAGAGAGAAGGGAGGGGTTGAAAGGGGGATCAGTTCATAGTTGATCAGTTCTGTATATAAGAGTGTATATGTTATGAATGAATGACTCTCTCTCCTTTCTCTCTCTCTCTCTCTCTTGCTCTTGTTACATCTGCTACAGAAAAAAAAGGGACTAAGCTGGAGGAGGCCCGTGCATCAGGCTTGTGTGTCTGTGTGTATGACTGGGCGCTACATGCGTGCTCATGTGTTTATTTGTTATGTTTCTGTAAGCCGCTTCGTGCATGTGCATCCATGCCCGCCTTTGCGGGTGTGTCTGTGTGCGTGCGTGTGGGAGTGTGTGTGTGTCTGTGTGTGTATGTGAGAGGGGGGCAAAGGCAGCAGTGTTGTGTTGTAACGGTATCTCTGGCTACAGACAAACACAAGGCTGAGGCTAACAGGAAGGGGATGGTGACCGAGGAGATAAGCAGTGGCTCCTGTCACCCTGCCTCAATCTATCTATCATCTGGACGTCACGGGCAGACCCCTGGTGGGCTGGGGGGGGGGGGGTGCAGGAGGAGCACAGGAGCGCAGTGCTGTGATACAGGCGCCACAACTCCCTGGCTGTGGGAAGACAGTCCATCTTTCCTCTCATCCTCTTCCCCTCTCCCTCCCTCCTCTCTCTGGCTCCCTCCCTCCTTCTCCTTCTCCTCACCCCCCATCCCCCTCCCTCCCAACCTCTCTGTGGATTGGACGAGAGCTTTAACCCTGGACTGGTGGAGCAGTGGACCCTGAAGAAGTTTTTATTTTATTTAATACTGGTCTGTGTATTGAGTCCAGCTAGCGTTGATATTGACGCTGTGATATTTTTTCTCTTTGGTTTGGAGAGTCATAGTGGGGCTCAGACATAAATAATGGATCCACAGTATATTTGGTGGAGGGAAAGGAAGACATTTATGGCTTAGGGCACCTTCCCTGTTCCTGAAAAATTGGTTAGCACTTTGGATCAGTTTTGCGACGGTCGCTAAGATGGGAGGAGCTGAGAGTATGAGCATGACAGAGGGTTGAGGTGTGAAAAGGAGGAGGAGGTGTTATGTTCCTACTGTTCTACCGTGAACCAGCCCTGAGCCATGACTCTGACAGTCAGAGAACAAGCAGCGGCCGTCATAGCAACAGCAATAAGCCGGCCCTTCGCGTTGGTCGTCCTTCCAGCTACGCCCACCATTTTGAGCGAGGCGGAAGTTAGACCAACATTGGCGTGTGCTTTAGCAGGACTACGCTACTAGCAGAAGCAGTGGGCATCCGTGGTATCTGTGGCAGCAGGCTCGTTAAGTTTGAGATGGCTTAAACTGGACTTGTGTCGGTAGCCATCTTGGATCCATTGCTGTACTACGCAATCCACTGCTGGGAGCCATTTGGGGTCATGGGACAGCTGCGCCATGTGGAGAAGTGCCACTGTTAGCCATTGTCATGAGTGGCAAGCTTACCTGTTCCCCATCTTTCTGTACTGGCACTCCATCTGCCGCTGTGGAAAGAGAGGGAGAGACAAGACGAGAGGGAGAGACAAGACGAGAGGGATAGACAAGAAGAGAGGCAAAAAGGGGGAAATGGTGTGAAAACAGAGAGAGAGAGAAAAGAGACAAAGAAGGTTAACACTCAAAAAATAAAGACTTTTCTCACTAACCATGATGACCGCAAGACACACATGTCATGGTTCTTCCCTTTGGGACTTATTTCGTTTTCACAAAGTATGTTTCATGTTTTGGTTACCCGCAATGTCCGGGGCTATCTCGTTGTTATGATCAGTGACCTATGCTAAGCTCTCTTTTGGAAGTCGCTTTGGATAAAAGCGTCTGCTAAATGCATAAATGTAAATGTAATCCTACACTTCCCCAATTGGGTAACAATTTAAATCAAGGTAGGAGTCTTGACGAGTTTAGAATAAAGAGGAATCAATACAGTGGTCAGGGGTGACTGGCGATGAAGGGTACCAGAAGTATAATCTCACTGTTGGATTAATGAATATTATTATACCTTCCCTCTTCCAGGCTGTCCAAATCCTAATTAAAACACTGGTTTAATTAACGAGACAGTGGTGGTAATGGAGTTTAAATACAGCAATGGTCTCTGGGCGCTCTCTCTCACGAGCAGTGTGTCTCTGCTCCGTGTGTGTCTCAGGGGGAAGCACTCTTGTATGATGTGTGTGTGTGTGTGTATGTATGTGTGTGTGTCTCTCAGGGGAATCACTTCTGTATGATCAGTGTGTGTATGTGTGTGCACGTGTGTGTGTGTGTGTGTGTGTCTCTCAGGGGAATCACTTCTGTATGATCAGTGTGTGTATGTGTGTGCACGTGTGTGTGTGTGTGTGTCTCTCAGGGGAATCACTTCTGTATGATCAGTGTGTGTATGTGTGTGTGTGTGTGTGTGTGTGTGTGTGTGTGCGTGTGTGTGTGTGTGTGTGTATTGACCCCAGGGGTGTTGAATCAAACCTTTCAGTTAGTCTGGAGTGTGGGCACATAGAGCAGCTCTCCTCCAAATCTACTTCTGGTTTTGACCCACTGACCCACTGATACTCAAGTGTCTGCTGCTCTCTGTGTCAGAGTTCCACTGTCAACATGCCTCCTGTCTACCAATCCAGCCCTATCAGATCACTGGGCTTGTTCATTCCCTCCCTCAGGGAGGCAAGGGCGCAGCCAGGCCAGAGTAATCAATCCCAATCCCCCGCATTTTCACTTTCACCATAATCAGTCCCATTGCCGCTCATCATTGCCAATATAAACAGTGGAATGCTGTTTAGAATTGGGCATCAACTTGGATGGAAGGATTGGATTTATTTTTTCTCAATTGATTCTTTGTTTCCCAGACCAGACCTAACAGTCTGTCCGACTTTGAAATGACCTGATCGACTTGTCCTGTTGGTCTGACCTCTCTAATCTGATCTATCACAACACAGGTAAAAAAAATATATTAGTCCATGATGTCGTATGGGTTTCCTCCCTCCAGAAGGCCTGGGTGTTGGGATGTGTCCAGGTTTATTTTCTATCTGTAGGCACACAGACACGGGCACGTATGGCAAACACACACACACACGTTCTATCACACATTAATATATGAAGGCACACACACCCTACCCCCCAACTCACACACACACACACGTTCTATCACACATTAATATATGAAGGCACACACACCCTACCCCCCAACTCACACACACAAACACACATCCTACCCCCAACCCTCAAATGCTTTTGGCCAATTATCAGATTAACAAAACCGTCACATCCGCCCCCTCGTGAATCACATTATGAGGAGCCAGGCTGCAGACACAACACTATGGATTCCTCGCCTGTACACAACCACAGTCAAAGCAAACCCGTCCTTTATTCACAGTCTATATGTGCTGCTTCGTGTGGGCGGTCTTTGAGTAAGTCCTGAGGCAACGCCGCCACAGTAAGGATAATATACGTACAAATCGATTTTTTTTGGTAAGATATAAATGGTTAGGAGACATGACCTCATTGGCATTACCATAGCTACCCCTATAATATCCGAATACCATTGATAAAAAAAATAGACTTGGCCTGTGTTTTTGTGTGTTTGTTTAAGGTTGCTCTTGTCAAACGTAAGAATGGTAAGAAGACAGAAACCCCCCTCGAGTTAACAGCGACAACAACAAAGCACGTGACCAGCTTTGAGCCAGCTCTCTCTCCCCTGGCTCTCTCCCTCCCACACTGCGCTACGACGCTGGATATCCCCCCTGCAGCCGTGGGGGAGACGTGCACTGCCGAGGAGAGAGAGATGGGGAGGGGAGGAGTGAGGCGACCGTGCGGAACGAACGACCAAAGATCTGCAGCGGCTGCTCTGTCAGCTCGGGCTTGAACGTCATCTGTCCATAAAAAAAAAAACTGTAGATGCCCTGCAGCAAGCAAATAACCGGGAGGCTGTTCGTTAATATCGTGGAAGCTGCGGCAAGGCTAGTTCACATGGTGCGTTGTCGGTGTTTAGACTTTAATTGGACTAGCTGTTGAGGGCAGATGCCGCGTTACTGAGCTGAGAGAGTCGGCAGGGAAACAGCTGAGCACCGGGGATCCAGATGTCTACAACGGGATTGGTAGTCTGCGCTAGCCTGACGTTGTCATACTCAAAATTCTAGTCAGAATATGAGTCTGAGAACTCTCCGTTGGGCTTTGACTAAGGGGCGTGTTTCAAACGAACCTGGAAAACAAATGCCTCTTCGCTCAATTGGATAGACCTACAGCCAATCAGAGCAACGTAATATGTTGTTTGTTCAAAACAGAGTTAAAATGAATTCAACTTAAGCGCTCTTTTGTGACGTGGGTGATTACGTTACTGTTGATCATCTGTCCATCATTGTATAAAGCCCGCCCTGGCAATTTCATTGGTACGCTCAGATTCTGCTTTTCTGTACTAGTTGTTCCCCAATACGAGACCCTCCAGACCCAACTTCCCGACCAACATTTTTTGTGGGCGGGGAGAAGTTGGGCTGGCAGCCAGGCTAAGTCTGCGCGGCTGAGGAGCGTGACTGCTGTCACCCATCCATGGATGGTTGCCTTGTCTTTTCCTGAAAAGATGGCATGGCTTTGCCCTGTCACCAGTGTTGTGCATGAACGAGTTCAAAAGAACGCGTTCATTGAACACGTTCATTTTTATGAGAACGATGAACTGAACGAAACTTAATGACAAATAATGAATTGAACGATGAACTATTAGCTAGTATCTGAGGTCTAGCTAGAACGTTACGGAATGGTTTCCTTCTGGTAAGGAGAGACGCTGTCTAAACGAATGCTTGCACCGTGTCGCTCAGTGCCCGTAAAATGTTCGCTATGTAGCCTAACCTAAACCAACTAACTCGACTTCGCACTACTTTACCCATGATTCATTCCACACACATGTAGACCAGAGCCATATGGCTCTGATGTAGACCAAACAAGCAACGCTAGGTTGCTAGGTAACGGAAGCGAACTGAAGATTGGCTAGCTTCAGTTTCGGAAAAATAACTCATTTCGATGGGAGCATAGACATATATCCTATGTCTATGGGTGGGAGCGTCGGAAATATTTAGAACTCACGCATCTATGCACTGGCATGACCATGTGAATGGATAAATGTCACAAATGAAATGACACAAATGACATAGGCTATATGATCATATATCAGACACATTTACGTTTTGGCGTGGTTGCAGATGTGTGCTGTTGTAAACAATGCAACTAGTGGAGGCGGTAAGGTGTTCAGTGTTGCCAGATTGGAAATGCCGAAGTATCGTAGCTCCCAAAGGCTCAAAATGATCACATTTGGAAAATAATGATCGTGCATCTGGCAACACTGAGAAGACGGTTGACTTTAGTCAAGAGCTCGCGCAAGAAGATGGAATGTATGGGAGATACACTTTTCAAAACTTGTAAAGGCGTAATAATTTGTTTGTGAAAGACTTGTCTTTGGTGAAAGACCCAGAGAAACACAATTTTTTAGGTCTTGAAAAGAGGACATGTCCGGGTAAAAGAGGACGTCTGGTCACCCTATCTAAGTGTTAAAAAAACAAGTTAAGTCTTTCATTTTCAATCTCCGCATTAAAACTATGAAATGAACTGAACTATGAACGCATTCAGAATTTAAATGGTGAACTATGAACGTGAACGATTCATATTTAGGCTACTTGTATGAACTGAATTTTGAACGAGTTCACGAGAGGTATGAACGTGCACAACACTGCCTGTCACCTATTCCACTCAATGCTACGCGTCCCCATCATGCGCGGGTGTGACACGGCTCATTGCTCCTCCCAGTCATTTAAGCAGGCAGCCTCGTGGAGAGCAGGTTCTCTTCGCTGCTCCAGGCTAAGTAGGTTACAGCAGCACGAGCGCATCAACCCTGGCCCTCCGGAAGTCGAGATGAGTAAGGCAGGTTGCTGGACTGATATTGTCTTATTATCATCATCATCCGTAATCGGTAAATATTCATGAGCTGTTCGTTTACATAGGTGTGCTGTTGCTGGGTTGAAATAACCACACACATTGGTCTCCTACATTAAGGTTGATGGTTATGTCTGTTCCCCTTTGCTGATAACCCATTTTAGTCACCTTTTCTCATTATTATCACACGGGGCAAACTTGCAGATTGCCCGTCACCGTGACGCCCCGTTTTCTTATCGGTATTAGTGAATAACGATAACATTTGCCATGACATGCACCCTCCCGGATGCCATGATAACGCTCTCCTCCTTTCACGGCGATGCGTGTCAGTTTCATAACTCACTCGGAGGCTGAGTCAGTGTTCAGCGAGGATCAACACTGCACCCACACACACATGCAATCTCATGCAGACGCACAACCACACGCACACACACGCACACACACTCCAACTCTCACTCTCTCTCTGTCTCTTCCATGTACTGTACACTGATTAAGGGATGCTACCTAAAAAGCCTGCCACTCACTGATTGCGCACCAGAAACAAGGTAAACCATGATGACAAACATCACACACACACACACACACACATTCTCCCTTGAGTATACCATCTCTGAGTCATTCACCTTGACTGCTCAGGCCAATTCAGTCATCATCCATGATGTATTTTTTTCAGCGATCAGCAGTAATGTAGAGGTGCAGTGTGTGGGTGTGAGTGTCATGTGACTTTCCCTCCGATTGTGTCTGCACTTTGAAACCAATCAATGTCAGGGAATCCCTACCTGTAATGTCCTGCCATCACCAACATAATGGGGATAAGGTGGAGGGTAAGAACACGCATATAGACACACCAACATACCTTACCTCCCTGGAAGAATGTTTCTGCACAGACATACACAATGGTTCAAGCTCCATGATCAGAATCTTCTCATAATGCCTGTTCACTCTCCGATGACAGCAGAAACTTCATACTAAGCACTGACGAGCGCAAGCGCACACACACACACACACTCTCCTGTTAATCATAGCAGCAATATTGTCCACTGATGTACTACAGATCAGTGGACAGAGTGTTATAAGATTTACTTTCTTTTTCGCCCGAGGTGAAACTTAACTTCACACCAAAAAAATCACATTAAACATCCCATTTCCAGAGTTACATTGATGCGCAGCACATGCCAGTATCCAGCACAGCCTATTCAGAATCACTCATCCAACAATGCTCATGCCCACCTACATTTATCCAATGTGGACCATCCCCTGCTCGACCCCAGACCCTCCCAGATCCCCTGCCCTACCCCCAGACCCTCCCAGATCCCCTGCCCTACCCCCAGACCCTCCCAGATCCCCTGCCCTACCCCCAGACCCTCCCAGATCCCCTGCCCTACCCCCAGACCCTCCCAGATCCCCTGCCCTACCCCCAGACCCTCCCAGATCCCCTGCCCTACCCCCAGACCCTCCCAGATCCCCTGCCCTACCCCCAGACCCTCCCAGATCCCCTGCCCTACCCCCAGACCCTCCCAGATCCCCTGCCCTACCCCCAGACCCTCCCAGATCCCCTGCTCGACCCCAGACCCTCCCAGATCCCCTGCTCCTCTCTCGGCAGGTGCTGCAGAGCCCGCCTCGTATGTATGTCACAGAAACAGGGGCAGCCGCGGCCAGGATGGATGTCCTACTGTAGCTGCTACGACTCAACAGGCTCCAGTTCACCTCATTCTGGAACAGGCAGAGGACGGTCCAGCCTCGCCACGGGGCTGGGTACAGTCAACAGCTGGGTAACAGTAATGTGGACTAGATAGTCAAGACGGTATCTGTAACATACCTGTAGATTGACTCTAAAATCATGCCTGTTATGCATTTTCCTTCCATGAATAGCCGACTGCAGACTGAAATGTTTTAAGATAGCCATGGCCCCACACCCACATGATGTTACTGGCAGATATCCTAACTCTAACAGGAGTATACAAAGATACTCTAGATAGGATATAAGGTTACCCCAGGAGCAGACAAACACATTAGCCTCTTTACTACAGGATTGTATGAGCACCTGCTGTTCTCCAGTGGATCCTTGGTTGGCAGGAAGCTGCAGCCGAGAAGCCCGATCGATTGTGGACACTAAAGCCGTCTTCACCCAGGATAAACACACACCACTCCCAAGCTGTATTCTTCAAGGCTGCTGGCTTTCAAATCGCCTCCTTCGGTTCCCCTCTGTGGGCTAAATCCCAGCAGCTAGGCCTTGGTAGAAATACGAATGCACTGCATTTCCATCGATAACAATATCAACAACTGTTCCAGTGAGAAGCAAGACCCATCGCCGTGGCAATCAGTCGGTTCTTAGTCACAGCACCCAGGGCACCTACGACTATTTACAGACTGTTTATTTGCAATGAAGCCAATGGCTTTTTCCCCCTGTCCAGCTTATCTATTTCTACTTGTCAGAGTGGTGTTGTGCAGAAAGCCTGCTTTGAAGGTATTGTCTAACACAACAAACCTCCTCCTGCTGCGAGGAGAACTGCAGCCTGGCTTCCGCACATCTGCTCAGCCAACCATACTTTCATCTTCTGGTTATTTTTAGGCCTTCCTATTGTCGAATTGACTTCTATTATGTATAACTGTAGGTGGGGAAGAGAGGAATTAACCTTTTTTGTCACCAAGATTTTCTTCTGTTTCAAGTCTGACTGTAACCTGGTTTGGAGTTGATCTAACCCTACATAGTGACGGCAGCTTTCTGGATCACCACTCTGAGCTGGATGTGATCTTGAAGACAAGCCCACATCTCTGGATGTTAAAGCAATTTGTCATGACATCTTCAGAGTCCATCTGTACAATTGTAGCCGGCTAAACGGGTCATGAATATTTCATAATTTCACGAAGTTAGTGTAAGTACTTTGTATTCGTATTGAGAAGGGGGAAAACACTTTATGTACATTCTACAGGGTTAAAAACAGAACACTGAATTATGACAACGTCATCGGAGGCCCCTCCAGCGTGTACCGGTTTGCTTATTGTAACAATGTTATTGTTTGTTTGTTTTGCATGCATACTTGCATGAAAGATGTCTACTGGGAATGTCTCTAAAGCATATGCCCTGTTTTTTAATGCTGTCTCTGTCTCTGTCTCTCTCTCTCTCTCTCTCTCTCTCTCTCTCTCTCTCTCTCTCTCTCTCTCTCTCTCTCTCTCCCTCTCCCTCTCCCTCTCCCTCTCCCTCTCGCTCTCGCTCTCGCTCGCAACACATCCAGCCCTGATGGTAATTTACTAAACATTTCATGAACCGGGTATTTTCCAGGACAGTCCCAACCTGTAATGCTCCATGCAATCAAGAGTCCTCTTCTGCTCGCGTATCACCCACCCCCCCCTCTCTCTCCCCTCCTTCAATCTCCCTCCATCCATCTCCTCTCCTCTGCCTGCGATAAAACGAAGCATGTCTTCCTCTGTTGCCCCTGTCCTTCCCTCTCCTTCCCTCTCCTTCTCTCTCTCTCTGTCTGTCCCTCCATCAGGCCACACCACACCACGCCAGGGCTCCCAAGCACGCCATGCTTCACGATTTCTCCATTCTTTTTCTTTCCCTCATTATAAACAAGGACCATGATAGCATTTCAATCCCTCTCTCCTTCCCTACATCCCTCTCTCTTTGCCTCCCACACACACACACACACACACACACATACTGCCAAGCAGCATCAGAAATCCGAGGAGGAAAGGAGCGAGGGAGGAGGGAGGGTACACAGCAGCACATTTGAACCCCCATCGTCTCTGACATCTTGGCTAAACGTGAATCCTGAAGCCCGATCTAAACAACGCTACACGGCTAGCACCCATTCCCACCGCGCACGCCTCAGAGCCAACCACACGCTCCGCACGGAGCGAGCGGCGGAACACACGCTCACACTCGCCAGCCTGTCACCTGTCCTCCACACCCCCCGGTCTGGAGCAGGACCCCCGTCCCCTGCCCCCGTCCCCCCCGCCCTGAACCCGCCACCAGAGAAGAAGAAGAAGAAGAGCAGCCCTTACTGAGTCTCCTGGAACCGATGCATCCCATGGTGTATTCACAAAGGCCCTGGATACAAGCAAGGAAGCGTTACCTTGACACCATCTCTCTCTCTCTCTCTCTCTTGCTTTCTCTCTCTCTTTCTCTTTACTAGCTAGCCCCGCTCGTCTCCCCAGTGCTCCCTGCGCTCTCTCTCTCTTTCTCTCTTCCCCTCCCCTCCTGCGCTTGCTCACGCGCTCGGTCCCTCCCTCTCTCCTTTCTTTCTCTCCCTCTGTCTCTCTTTCTCTCTTTCTCTCTTTCTCTCTCACACCAGTGCAGAGTCTTGGAAGATCTGGTTAGTAAGCCCATATGCCTAAGGGACAGCGATAAGTAAATAAGCAGCAATAATATTATTATAATTATAATTATCCATATAATTATTATCATCCTTATCTTCATTAGCTGTATCACGAGTATTGTCAATAGGAACATCGTTACCCTTTTACTATGAAAATGTTTATGATCATATGATCCTCACTAATACTGGGATTGTGTTACCCTCTATTCTGAAACAGAGGGCATCTAAATGTTTGCACTTCATTAGAGCATTTAGAAATCACGCTACCTGGTTACAACATTTGCAAAATAAATATTTTTTCTCCATCGTAAAAAAAGAATTCATATCGACTTCATCAGGTGTGAAGTGGAGGAATCACAAAGGAAATAAGACTTCCAGACAGTAAAATGAAGAGAGCCAAGCTTGCATTAGAGAGAGAATACACGTGTACTGAAAGCATGGGGTTACTGTTAGAGGATCAGTGGAAGAGGGCTGAAGAGCAGTTGGATGCCATTGTTGTCATTGTTGTGGATATCACTGCACTGCTGTAGTATTCCTCATCTAAAATGGGGGCTTCTCTCTCTGTCTCCCTCTCCCGTATGCACTCTGCCTAACAATGCACTGCAGCTGTTCCCTATTGCCTCTCTTCCTCCTCCTCCTCCTCCTCCTCCTACTCGATGCTCCTCAATTCTTCTCCCCTCCCCCTTTTCACCACCCACACTCTCTCCTCCCTCCCCTTCCAAACTCCTCCTCTTTCTCTCCGTCTGTCTCGCACACACGCTGCGTTCAAATAATGCATGCACGCACTGGGATTGCCAGTATTGGCATTAGTGAGAGAAGAGGGTATTCCTCCACAGCCATATCTCCAGATCCCACCTCTCTCTCTCTCTCTCTCTCTCCCTGTCTCTCTCTCTCTCTCTCTCTCACTCTCTCTATTCTGTCATTTTAGACAGTGATCCTCTCCTGTGCGGTTCTGCTTCTCTCTCTTTTTGTCTCCCTCCTTCACTTTCCATCCCTGCATCCCTGCATCTCTCCCTCCCTCCCTATCTCTTTCCATCCCTGAATCTCCCTCTCACTTTTCTCCCCCCTCCCTCTCGTGACAAAAACAGTGAGAGGAGTGGCTATTTTATCTGCATATCTCCCTCATCCAACTCTCCCTTTTTCTCTCTCTCTCTCTCTCTCTCTCTCTCTCTCTCTCTCTCTCTCTCTCTCTCTCTCTCTCTCTCTCTCTCTCTCTCTCTCTCTCTCTCTCTCTCTCTCTCTCTCTCTCTCTCTCTCTCTGTCTCTCTCTCTCTCTCTCTCTCTCTCTCTCTCTCTCTCTCTACAACCCTCTTTTCTCTCCTCTGACCTCCATGTGTTTCAAAACAAATCTATATTCACCTTCCACCATTCCCTCTCCTTATCTCTCCATCTTTCCCTCCTCCATCCATCCCCTCTCCTCACTCTTTTCTCTACTTCTTTCTGACACCCTCCAACTCCCTCCTTCTCTCTACCTCTGTTTCTGTCTCTCTCTATTTCTGTCCATCCAGGATGGCCCATGCCGCCTCTCTCTCAGGGCTGATTATATATTTATGTCCTGTTTCTATAAGGGGTTTCAGGGGAAGTGGAGGAGGGGGAAGGGGGGAAGGGGGGGAGGGCAGTTATGGTCAATAATGTTTCCTTGACTTAACACACACTAGGAGAGGAGGATAAACGGGCAGCAATGGGGACAGATGGAGGGAGAGGACGAGGGAGGAGCAGACGGGGATAGTGGATAGGGAAGGCGGGCAAAGCATTGAGTCATGCAAGGCGGAGCAGAGGTGAGGAGAAGACGCTCAAATTAGTATTCCACAGGGGACAGAGAGAGAGAGAGAGAGAGAGAGAGAGAGAGAGAGAGAGAGAGAGAGAGAGAGAGAGAGAGAGAGAGAGAGAGAGAGAGAGAGAGAGAGAGAGAGAGAGAGAGAGAGAGAGAGAGAGAGAGAGAGAGAGAGAGAGCGGGGGAGGAAGAAATAAAGAGAACGAGAGAGAGAGTGGTGGAGGGAAAGAAAGAGCGTGAAAGGGAGATGGTTTTGGGGGAGTAGAGAAAGAGAAGCAGGGGGAAGATGAGAAGAGAGGGTTTAACTCTAATTGTGTACAAGAACTCGACAGGCCGTTCAGCTTTAATCTGCCCCGATCCTGCATTGTTTATGGGAGGCCAGCACAGTGTGTGTGTTTCGGTATGTTGTGTGAGGGAGAAGGAGGGGGGAGGAGAGAGCAGCGTGGGCTGGGAGAGGGGAGGGGAGGAGAGAGCAGCGTGGGGTGGGAGAGGGGAGGGGAGGAGAGAACAGCGTGGGGTGGGAGAGAGGAGGGGAGGAGAGAGCAGCGTGGGGTGGGAGAGGGGAGGAGAGGAGAGAGCAGCGTGGGCTGGGAGAAGGAGGGGAGGAGAGAGCAGCGTGGGCTGGGAGAGGAGAGGAGAGAGCAGTGTGGGCTGGGGGAGGGGAGGAGAGGAGAGAGCAGCGTGGGGTGGGAGAGGGGAGGAGAAGAGAGAGCAGCGTGGGGTGGGAGAGGGGAGGGGAGGAGAGAGCAGCGTGGGGTGGGAGAGGGGAGGGGAGGAGAGAGCAGCGTGGGGTGGGAGAGGGGAGGAGAGAGCAGCGTGGGCTGGGAGAGGGGAGGGGAGGAGAGAGCAGCGTGGGCTGGGAGAGGGGAGGGGAGGAGAGAGCAGCGTGGGGTGGGAGAGGGGAGGGGAGGAGAGAGCAGCGTGGGGTGGGAGAGGGGAGGAGAGAGCAGCGTGGGCTGGGAGAGGGGAGGAGAGAGCAGCGTGGGGTGGGAGAGGGGACGGGACGGGGAGTGTTAGAGGGAGCCCACCTCACCCAGGGAACACAGATAAACTACAACATTGTGACCCCCATCTAGATACAACACCTCCCTCTGATCTCTTTAATTAGTGGTTGAGTAGCATGTGGCCCCCAGAGTTCCCCCTCTCTCTCTCTCTCTCTCTCTCTCTCTGTCTCTCTGTCTCCCTCTCTCTCTCTCCTCTCTCTCTCTCTCTCTCTCTCCCCCCCTCTCTCTCTCTCTCTCTCTCTGCCTCTCTCTCTCTCTCTCTCTCTCTGCCTCTCTCTCTCTCTCTCTCTGTCTCTCTCTCTCTCTCTCTCCCCCTCTCTCTCTCTCTCTCTGTCTCTCTCTCTCTCTATCTCTCTGTCCCTGCAGTTCTCAATCTCAATGTCTATCTCTTTTTTTCTTCTCTCCCCCTGAAAGATAGTGTCTTTGTTTTGCCCTGTAAGTGTACCTCCACCTCTTCCTTCTCCCTTTTACTGTATCTAACTCCGTCTGCCAATCACCATGACTTAGTCAGTCAGAGTCTCCCTCTCAACTGTCCTTCATCTCCGGCCTCTCTTTCGCAGTCTGCCCAGACAACAGGTGTGTTTAACTCAGGACATGGGTGGCATGAAGATCTTAGGTCGGTGTGTACAAACACTGAGATCCCCATGAACATACAAGCCCACGTATACAGATGTTTCCATGCTCTCTCTCTCACACACACACACACGCACAGCTGTGACAGTGCGGTGATCTATGACATGGCCTGTCATCGTAAGACAAGGCCAGCCGTGAGGGGGCCAGGCCTTGACAGTAATCTCATCTGTAACACATGAGCTGGGGCAAAGATGGCCGTCACACAAACACGATTCAACCTTCAACGACCATATTTAGGTGAGTGGATTCTGTTCATTATAAAGACGCTCTTTAATGTTGTAGGATTGTTGCAAGTTCAATGTTTTGGCTGGGTAATGTGTGACATGGTAAGGCTGAGGTTTTTAATAAGATCCCAGCTATTCTCTATTATTTAGAATGATCTTCGTTCTCCCCTTCACTTACCCTACATTCCCTGTTTCCTCCTCTTGTCTAGATGACCGCTCGGTTAAGAGTTCATCTCTGGTGCTTACAGTCAAACCATCTGCACCTGCACACCTGTCCTGCTGTCTGTTCTGCTAAACGTCCATGTCGATCAGTACCTCTTTCTATACCCTGTCAGTCTCCTCTTGTCTCCTGTTACCTGTCACCTTCCTTTCTCACCCTGGGAGCTGGCTGACTGTGTGGTGCCGATGAAGGTTATACTGACATCTGCTGGCTGAATGTAGAACTGCGGTCTGAGTTGGTATTAGGTAGCTGTGATTTTGAGAGAGAGAAAATTGGCTGTACAGGGATGTTTCCAATATTGCTAGAATATGTATTGTCAAAATATTAATCTGCTTATTTTCCTTGGAGACTCTTTGGAAAATCGGAAAATATCTGGTGGTAAATATTGCTGAACAATTGCCCCATGGAACTGTGAGCTGAATTAAAGGTGCAAGATTGTCTCTGGGAGTAAAGAAATTCAGCGTAGTGAAATGTTTGTTTGTGTGTGATATCCACGCTCCAAAGCTGGATTGAGAGCAGGATATTAACTTGGCAGCAGGATATGTGCAGGTAATGACTCACTCACAGGGGAGGGAAAGAGGTTGAAGGAGGAGAAGAAAAAGAGGTAGGAGGGGAGGGAGGAGGAAGAGCCACCCTGGATGGGTGTGGGAGGGAGGGAGGGAGGGAGGGAGGGAGGGAGGGAGGGAGGGAGGGAGGGAGGGAGGGAGGGAGGGAGGGAGGGAGGGAGGGAGGGAGGGAGGGAGGGAGGGAGGGAGGGAGGGAGGGAGGGAGGGAGGGAGGGAGGGAGGGAGGGAGGGAGGGAGGGTGGGGGGGAGAGAGAGAGAGAGGAAGGAGAGATAGGGGAGGGAGGGAAACTGCTCATGCCAGGGTTTGGCCGCATTCCAGGCTGTCTGGCTCTGATTCTGATGGCCTCCTGTTTTTTTTAGCCCAACCTCCAGACTGACAGAAGGACCTTAGGGCTGCCCTCCCACTGCCCGAATCAAACTCAACAAAACAAACAGACAAACACCAGCCTGCCAAGTACAGGAATAAGAAATACAGACCAACTTCAACCATAATCTTAACTGTATTCAACATAGACAGAGCTTGCACATGGTTACACTTCCTGAAAGACAATGTTTTTTGGCATAGCCGTCTAGATATTACACTGAGAGCAGGGGAACACCTTTCCTCACACCAGACAGGCAGTACCAGTGGAAAGTGCCGTTCTTTCCTTGATGGAAGTAGGCAGGGCCTGGAACATTCCATAGGGGGACAATAGGCTATCAAAGACCCCTCCACAAACACCCTGTAAATCAAGAAACACTGCCTTCCCACAGAAACACACACAATGACCTCGATAACTTCACCACCAGAACCATACACCAGACACGGCCCACTGCATAACCGTACCCTGTGAAACTACGGTAGCACTTACCACCGCATCTGGTCAGAGATGACTCAGGGATGTGAAACTGGGTCACCTGGATAGCCACAAACACACCTTGTTTCACATAACTAGAGTATCTGTGTGTGTGTGTGTGTGTGTGTGTGTGTGTGTGTGTGTGTGTGTGTGTGTGTGTGTGTGTGTGTGTGTGTGTGAGTATCTGTGTGTGTGTTTGTGTGTGTGTGTGCGTGTGTGTGCGTGCGTGTGAGTGTGTGTGTGTGTGTGTGTGTGTGTGAGTGTGTGTGCGTGCCTCATCAGAACAGCAGCAGATGTGTAGGATGGGAGGTGTCGTCCCCCTGGCTGTGATGTTAGTCCAGGTCCACTAGAACCACGTCGTCAATGTGAGTATGATGACTGGTCCCATGTTTAGGTTACTCAGCATGACAAACACATTGAGCAAAAGGCAGATCAACAAAATGTTTCGAAAGTTCCTCAGTACCTGAGGAGACACCTGGGTGTTGTTCACTGCTACGGATATGATGATTTATTGTTTCTGTGCCAGATGAAACAGAAATGCGTTTTTTCCACCTGAACTTGTACATGACTGTTTTCAAGAAGTTTAGAGCAAACAACAGACATTTTAAGAGAAAGTTATTTATGTGTTTCAAGTTGAATGTTGGAACAAAGACCAATGAGTAGATTGATTTCTTTCGGCTCTGTGCTATGGCCAGAATCTTTTCCCTTGTGTTCCCCTCTTTACCCCTAACCAGTTTGGTATCTGTATCTAATCAAGTCTTTACCTCCATTATCTCTCTCGCTCTCTCTCTCTCTCCCTCTGACCTTACAAGGAAAGGCAGGCAGGGTTGATGTCATAGAAGGAAGAATGTTGCAAGAATCCAGAGAGAGAGGGGGGGGGGGGGGGAGGGGGAGAGGGGGGGGGAGAGGGGGGGGGGTACTGCTGGAGATTTTTTACACACACACATCCACAAAGCTGGCAGAAAGACTGGTATGAAAAAAAGACAGAGAGGGCTAGGAGGAGAGAGAAACGCAAAGAGAGAGAGAGAGAGAGAGAGAGAGAGAGAGAGAGAGAGAGAGAGAGAGAGAGAGAGAGAGAGAGAGAGAGAGAGAGAGAGAGAGAGAGAGAGAGATGTTTACATAGTAATATATATACGTCTTGAGCAAAAGTCAAACGAGAAAGAACTTGTTTGGAAGGATGGTGTCATTCCTTTTCCAGAGAGCGAGCGGTAGGGGGAGGGTCTAACAGCTGTAGAGGAACTGAGAGGGGGAGAGAGGAGTTAGCACTGGCCACACATAAGTTTTTTGACAAGGTTCGGATCTACACAGAGAAAGAGAAGAAGGAGTTATAGGGTAAGGGATTTATTGATTTTAGATTGTTCTTCATTCAGACATTTATAGAGGTAAGTATTTATCTGATTGTGATCTTAATTTTTAATGATGGTGAAAAGTATTTAATAAGTGCATTGGTCAGTATACACTGGGTTGATCATAGGCTAAAAGTGTGCAAATCCAATGGTCTCTTTAACACTTTATTTGAATAAATGACAAATTGCTGACAAAGCCAACAAGTAAACCATGGATGCATTTTCTTCTGTGTAGAATGCAGTCATAAACTTATGAGTACTGAATAACAATGCCCAAAAATGGTGAAGTTTTGTTTCCTGGTTGATTACTGGTCTATGGTTATTACTCATCTCCCCTGGGTGGTGTTCCTCTTTCTGCTCGACTGCATAGCCTTTGAGCACATTGCTTCTGAATGTGCACACGTTTACAGATATATTTCTCGGTCCGCTTAGCAGAAACTATATGTCCAGTAAGAATTAAGAAAGAATATGCGGAAGACACTTAACCGGAAGTCCAGTATAAAGTTAGCTCGCAAAGACGTCAACCAGGCAAAGAGAGTCACCAAAACCTCACAATAAAATAGACATGAATGACAGCATCGTCATAGGTTGCAGCTAGGGCTTTCGAGAAATAATACGTTGAATGGTATTACAGCAATAAATCGAGGTGGGTAGGGTAGAACCGTAGCTCGAGTAAGTCCAGTGTGCGACTGACTGTCTGGATCCGCACTTGAGGTGTCCAGGATTTCATACGAAGCCAGGTAAGTGCATAACGGTAGCTATCATCATACAACAACCGTTGCTCCCGTTTAAACGCTTATCTATTTACTCCTTTAGTGGAAGGAACTAGCATGGAAACGAGTTAACATAAATTAAATGACACTCAGTTATCCTTGGTTCGCTGTTTTCTTCTTGCTACGGTCTAGATTGGCTAACGAACGCTAGCTAGCTGTCCAGTTAGCCAGGCTAGCAGCAAGCAGTTTCACCGCAAGATAGTTTGGGTTTGCCTGTTAGATTGTGGCGTACGGGCGACTTTAAATTACATTCACAAACTGTACAGATGGGTTTTTTAAATGCTTTCAGCGGTTCTCAGCCGCATCGAGATCAGACTTGTAGTAACCATAACTAATCGATGGCATGTCCAGAGACCAGAGGTGGGTGGGGCACCAGGACATGGGAGATGCGCCCAGTGACCAGAACGACTCAAGATTTCATAGTACCAGCTGTCCATTCATACATTACATGATGTCATGACTAGCTGCTTTTGTGTTTAATTTTGGTTTGTCACACAAGCTACATGTAACATTTCTCAAAGTATAACTTGCGGTAAGTCTGAATCTAACAATTGTAGGAAACGTACTCTCCCAAACGAATTTCCAAAGATTAAAAGTAAAGTGTGTGTTCTCAAATTTCTATAGATGTTGTTCTAATCACTGGCAACATTTGTCAAGAGATTACTGAGGATTTAGCTAATGCTGTAAGTGCTTTTAATGGTTATGCTGCCCCACAGACACAGAAACATACAAATGACTGGCATATAGTTTGTGAAAATCTTCTGATTTGTAGATATCATCCAGACTTGGTTGTGCACATTCTCAAAAAGGGAATGTGTGATGCCGTCTTCAAAGCAACACCATAATAGACCATGTTTATGAACAACTCTGACTCTGTGGCTCTGGTTGGGGTTAGGGTGGTGTGTGTTTGAGAAGACAGAGTCCCTGTAGTTTTCTGACGCCAGGCTACATTTGGGGGCGAAGATCTCAAGTGGATACTTGATGTCACTTGTGTGGCTACGGGGTGACAGAATGTCTGGCCTAATTTGAAGCTGCACAAGCGATACTGCTATTCACCGCTGTTATTTTTTGTGGAATTCGGTCTCTCTCTCTCTCTCTCTCTCTCTCTCTCTCTCTCTCTCTCTCTCTCTCTCTCTCTCTGCATCTCTCTCTCTCTCTCTCTCTGCATCTCTCTCTCTCTCTCTCTCTCTCTCTCTCTCTGCATCTCTCTCTCTCTCTCTCTCTCTGCATCTCTCTCTCTCTCTCTCTCTCTCTGCATCTCTCTCTCTCTCTCTCTCTCTCTCTCTCTCTCTCTCTCTCTCAGTCTCTGCATCTCTCTCTTTTCAGTTGTCACATTTTGTCCTCATGCACCCTCCTCCTGGATCAGTGAGTCAACTTTCAGTGTGCAGCTGCGTGGATGGCTGTTTGACAGATCCTCCTCACAAACCTCCACAGCGGCCTCTTAGATGTCGGCCTTGCAGTCTCTCAGTAGGGGTCCTGTCACACGGGGTGTGGCAGTGGCAGTGGGAGTGGGCCCACTGGAAGGCCAGTGACCTGTAAGGCGAGACATCATGAGCTTGTTTGTTGCTGCGTGAGCCCCCCCCCCTTCACCCTCCCTCCCCCGTCCAGACAGACACGTTCTCCCCAGAAGGTGGGTGTGTCATTAGTCGTACTACAATGGAGTCGTAGCAACAATAGCCGTAGTCATTCTGTGGCCCGGCATGGAAGGACAGAGATGTCACAAATATTCCGTTCCGTGTGACGCTGGTCTGTTGCCATGTGGACTGGTTTTGCATCGTCAGCCTTGAAAACACTGTGCAGCTATCAGCCAACAACCCCCCCCCCCCCCCCCCCCCCCCCCGGGTGTCCAACCATGTGGAACTCATAATGTACAAGGTCTAAACTCTTATTTACAGTAGATGATTTATGTTCGGTCCCTAGTCTGGACACACGTGTCGTCCTTAGGTATGGCTGTAAGGCCGCATGTGATGAAATGCAGACCCTGATGATGTCATGGGATGGAAGTGACAGGAAATAAAGAAAGAAAGAAAAGGAGGGAGGGAGGGAGGGAGGGAGGGAGGGAGGGAGGGAGGGAGGGAGGGAGGGAGGGAGGGAGGGAGGGAGGGAGGGAGGGAGGGAGGGAGGGAGGGAGGGAGGGAGGGAGGGAGGGAGGGAGGGAGGGAGGGAGGGAGGGAGGGAGGGAGAAACAGAAAGCGAGAGAGAGCAATTGAGAGACTTTAAGGGATGAGAGGAGTTCAGTCAACCATTCTCCCCAGTGGGAGAACCGTATCCCACGTCCAGGAGAGACTCGGACCACAGCGAGGGAGTTAGAGGGAGGGAGGGGGGAGGGAGAGGAAAATGTAGAGCCAGATGATCTCATTGTGCTGTAGTGCCAAAGCAAGGGTCTCATCTTAGGGATCATATTTCCTAGGGTTCAGTAGGGGGGCTGATGGGACTGGATCACCATACGGCTTACCTCACCGTATAACCCCCCTCCACCCCCCCCCCCCCACCTACCCATGTCTAGTGTATCCAGACCGGGAGCAAACTGAATCCAACCACATTGTCATCAATATGGCAGAAGGGGTTTATAGTCCTGTAACCACCGGGTCGACAGAGGCTTTCTTGGTCTACCCCTCGTTCACACATACTGATCACGCAGTCTTGGTTCAAACCATTATACATCCAAGTGTGGCGCGTGATTCCCTTAGAGGACTCCACTGAGTGCTGCAGACCTCGGTGGCACAGGCCAGCCGTCTCAGTCTGGAACACACATGGTGGAGTGCTGGTTTTGGTTTTGTTTGTGTGATGTGGTAGAGGGAGTCTGTCAGAGTATATTTAGTGTTCACGGGCGAAATATGGACATCGTGCCCAGCTGTGTGTGTGTTTGTGTGTGTGGGTTTACGTGCTCAGGACAACCAGGTTGATTTTGTTCCGTATTCTCCTGAATATTTAATTCCCGCTTGTTTCTGCATTATTCAAGTAAAAAGCAAAGATCATCCGATTCGTGTTTTTACCTCTTTTTTTTTCAGGTTGCAGCACTTGTCTGCTCACTTTGCTGGGACTGTTGTTGTTGTTGTTGTTGCGTGTTTTGGGTGGCATTTTATTCCTTTATTATTTTTGAAGTGACAGTATAGAATGACAGGAAAGGCAGAGGGAGAGAGGGGGGATTATACATGCAGCCAAGGCCCAGGCAACCCCCAGATTCAAACCCGGGTCTCTGCAGTCAGGCCTCTGTGGTGCTTTCAGGCTCCTGGTGGATTGGAAGTTTGGCCACCTGAGAGAGACATCTGTGAGAGGAAAGACATCCAAACGTTCATTTTAAAAGCCTTGAGTCAGATCGGTCGTGGCTAGCCCTAGCTTATGTCAGCACATCAGAAATATTTTAACCTGCTGAATGATTCTTTCTCTTGTCAGAACTTGCATGCCACTGTAACTGAGAGAGTTCCAGTGAAGTTTGCGTTATGTTGGTAATTTTCTCCAGTACTGGTCCCTTAACTTCACAATACTGCACAAGCCCTATCGCTTCCAAATAGCTGTGACCCAAAAAGGGGACTGAACTGTGTTGATTCCCCTAAAGCCAGTCTGAGCTTCGGTATTGGGCATGAGAACCCTAAGGGGTCCAGCCCTGCTCCTGCCAGCACGCAGGAAACACTCTTTTATACAAGGATGGGACGTTTGGGAATGAATAACTAACTAGCCCTGACTGATGCTGTCTAGACAAGCAATTCACTCAGTTGTTTACAGCTGAAAGAGACTTGACTAGGCAGGGGGAGGGCTGTGCAGAGAGAGAGATAGGGTCTGGGTCTGTCTGGAGGGCACTGTGAAGGGCTGTGCAGAGAGAGAGATGGGGTCTGGGTCTGTCTGGAGGGCACTGTGAAGGGCTGTGCAGAGAGAGAGATAGGGTCTGGGTCTGGCTGGAGGGCACTGTGAAGGGCTATGCAGAGAGAGAGATGGGGTCTGGGTCTGTCTGGAGGGCACTGTGAAGGGCTGTGCAGAGAGAGAGATAGGGTCTGGGTCTGTCTGGAGGGCACTGTGAAGGGCTGTGCAGAGAGAGAGATAGGGTCTGGGTCTGTCTGGAGGGCACTGTGAAGGGCTGTGCAGAGAGAGAGATAGGGTCTGGGTCTGGGTCTGTCTGGAGGGCACTGTGAAGGGCTGTGCAGAGAGAGATAGGGTCTGGGTCTGGGTCTGTCTGGAGGGCACTGTGAAGGGCTGTGCAGAGAGAGAGATAGGGTCTGGGTCTGGCTGGAGGGCACTGTGAAGGGCTGTGCAGAGAGAGAGATAGGGTCTGGGTCTGGGTCTGTCTGGAGGGCACTGTGAGAAGCCCCCAGCCCTTCAGGGAAACGCTCCTCAGAGAGCTGGGGCCATCCAGATAACGTCTGCTAATGGCAAACATGTGTGATGTAAATATTTGAGCTAACCTGTAGCAGGACCCCCCCCCCTCGCGCGCGCCCGCGCTCTTGACGTACCTCGCGTGACAATGTTACCCTGGTTCTGAAAGCACCTCTATGGTTAGTCTGTGCTCTAGTGTGTGTGCGTGCGTGTACTCGAGTCTCTCAAGTGCTTTGAAGTCCCTCGTGTGTGTGTGTGTGTGTGTGTACCCGAGTGCTTTGAAGGCCTCCTGTGTGTGTGTGTGTGCTGTTGTTGGGCTGTGGAGGTTGTGTTGTTGGGCTGTGGAGGTTGTGTTGACGCGTATGCATACTATTAATGGACCACAAAGGCATTTCACATACTCTTCCAGGACAAGGACTCTTGTCAGTTAGCAATTTAAAAAAACTGCTGTATGACTGAATGTTTGAGATGTTTTCATCATGTGTCACTACTGACGCTCCAACAAAGGAGATGACCAGAGTCATTCGTCAGCCTCATTGTAATACCGATGACTGCGCTCTGGGTCCTGATCCTCTTCTATGATCGCTTACGAAAAGTTTTCAAGACGTCCGATGTTAAAAGACCCAATGCCACACTGTTGTAAATGCCTGTTTATGTTCCTCCTTCAGATCAAAGAGACACAAGCAAGATGGAGGACTCCAGTAGCAGCAAGCCTTTCATGGTGACCACCTCCCTCAACCTGAAGGTCACCACCCCCTCCTTCTACAACCAACCAAAGAAGTTCGCCTCCGTGGCTCCCCCGCGCCCCAAAAGCTTGACCCCTCCCTCCGCGCCGTCCCCGACGCCCATCGGCACGGGCATGATTGGTCGAGTGGGACAAATGCCCCCCCCTCCCCCCTCGCTCTACGAAGGTATGAACACGGCAGCCGTTGTCTCTCGCTCGACATGCACGTCCTGCATGTCAAATCTACGAGCGAATCCAGTTAGCAGCCTTCCTCCTCTTCCTCTCCAAGCTCTGGTTTGTGTGGTATGAAGGGATCTAATGGGTGAGATGCTATGCTGTGGTTGAGCCCTCTGTTTCATCATGGGGAGAGTAGAGCTTAGGCAGGAATCAGGTGAAGGTTTTAGCTAGCTTTATGACTGGTCCTCACTGCCCTCAATTTCAGTTAACCCTTTATGTCACTGAAAGCATGTTGTTTTTTTGTTGTCCAGAGCAGGTTTGTTGTCAAATATTTTATAGGTTTTTCTAGTGATCCTAGAGTTTGGACCAATCATCTGAACATACATGAAAAAAACAAAAACATGAAACCCTCCATTTTATTGAAATGATTTGTATCTTTGGCCTGGAGTGGTAATGCAGCATTTTGGAAGTGCAATTGTATTGTCACACCTTTTTAACCGTTATCAACTTCCTGCTTTCTGTCAGACTTCCCACCCCCTCCTCCTCCATTGGATGATGCCGAGCAGCTAGCCCCGCCCCCTGTATGTTTCACCACATGCCCTACCCTGAAGGACCCCCACCCTGCCTTCCCCGCCCCTCCCCCACCCGCGGTTGATGATTTTCCCCTCCCGGACCCCCCTGAGGACATTGCCTGTCACCCCACTTCCCCCTCTCCTCCCCCTCCTCCCCCGCCTCCTCCCCCTCTCCCGGTCCCTGGGGCCAGTGTCCCCAGTGCCATCGGGAACTCTCCGGTGAGTCTGGGCTACCTTTTCATACCAGTTTGTCAAATGCCGTGGATGTATGAAGGACTCTGACCTTGTTTCTCTGATATTCTTCATTTTCTCTCCCTCTCTCCCCCGACCCCCTTCTCAGAACCTGATAGAGAAGCAGACTAGTTTTGACCAGCAGCTGGACTCTCTGACTGACCTGCTTTCTGAGATGGAGTCCAGGGGACCGTTTAACCCCAAGGTAGAGGACATGTGCTGGGCTTGGCTGAGGGAGGGGCGGGGGGTCTCCAGATGGAGGGAGGGCCAGTGCACAATGTCTTAAGAGGGGACACAAGGTGACAGGCGCGAGGTTAGGGTTAGAGAGGGGACACAAGGTGACAGGCGCGAGGTGAGGGTTAGGGTTAGAGAGGGGACACAAGGTGACAGGCGCGAGGTGAGGGTTAGGGTTAGAGAGGGGACACAAGGTGACAGGAGTTAGGTGAGGCGTGTGGGAGTGACAAGGCCGTCACTGAGGAGACCAGGGAGAGGAAGAGCGGGGGGCAGTGTGGGGGGCAGGACAGGGGCAATGCGGGGACAGGGCGGGGGGCAGGGTGGGGGCAGTGTGGGGGGCAGGACAGGGGCAATGCAGGGACAGGGCGGGGGGCAGGGTGGGGGCAGTGTGGGGGGCAGGACAGGGGCAATGTGGGGACAGGGCGGGGGGCAGTGCGGAGGTAAAGGACGCTGAGTCAGAGAGAGAATGAGTCACAGAGAGGAGACAGCTGTGTGGAGGTAGTTTGGAGAGCTTCCAAGATGCCTGATTTTGTGTTGAACTCTGGGATGAGTAAACTGTAGATACAGAGAGAGACGGGAAGAGGAGGAGAGCGAAGGAGGGGTTGAGTGAGTGATTCTCACTGAAATGAGAACGAGTGATGCATACAGAGCAGTGGAGAGAGTGAGAGGGAGGGAAAGAGATAAATGGATTGAGAGGAGAGTTTGCTGCCAGGCGTTCAGGCACCCGGGAAACAAGCGTCCATAAATGGACAATGTTTTTATCTGACGAGGGATACGTGGGTCACGAGAGAAAAATGTTGGCGCCACATCACAAATGAAATGTCAGGAACCATATTCTTCCTGATAAGCCCCTGGCCCATTGCCCTTCAGGTAGGGATCCGTCAATAGAAGTCATTTGTAAGATACGACTGAAAAATGAAGTTGCAGATCGAGCATTTCTGTGGGCTGTCAAACTGATTCCACAGCGTGGGTGGAGAGGAAGGGTGGATGGAATGTTGATAACGTGGCTGATAAGCCCAGAGTCTCTGCACAACAGTAAGACAAGGGAACTAGTCAAGCATATCAGGAACGTGCATTAAACAAACTTCTCTTGTTTTCATTGTCGTCGTCTCCGTAGTTACCGAGCCAGTACTCCGCAGCACCTGCACGGCAGCCGAGTGCCCCCCCCCCCACCGCTCCCAAGCCCGCCCTCTCCTTCCTCCCCCCTCCAGAGATGGGAGACAAGCCCCCTCCGGCGCCCTGGGCGGAGGAGCTTAAAGCCAGAACCAACCGAAACCAAGCCAATCACAGTGCGTCTGCCGCGCCCGCCCCCGCCGCACAGCCATTGGCTAAAGGCCCGAGTGGCACTCCCAAGAATGGTTCCCTTCCTGTCAATCAAACCGGGACAGGGTTCGGGGTGCGAATGGCAGCCCCGGTGGCGCCGAAGCCGAACAAGAACCACATCCCTGCCCCGTTCAGCGCAGCCTCGCCTGCCGCCCCTGTCCCCGCCCCTAAACCCACCCCCACAGCCAGCTCCTTCCCCCCACCCCCGCCCCCTGGGCCTCCGACCAGCACAGTGGCTCCCCCTGCCTTCAATCACTTAAAGAAGTCTCCCATTGGCAGCCTGGAAAACGTGAACCCGCCTCCTGCCCAAGGCCCGCCTCCTCAGCCTAAGACGATGACATCACCGCCCTCTTCTTTCAATCAGGCAATTAAATCTCCCTCTCCATCAAAGGTATGTTATATATCCAAGCCTTTCACAGAAACATTTATTCTGGATCTGCATATAGATTAGTATGAATCTGTAAATATATGTTTTATTTTTGAGACATTTCTTTAACCATTGAAGCACCAAATGCATGGTGAACCCAGTGCAATACATAAATATTTTTCTGGAAGCCTTTACCGAACACAGTACGGAGCACTTCCTGGTTGTGTGTGCAAATGTGAACTCTGTGTTGTGCCCACCCCATCCTAGCCCTCCCCCCCTGGCCCAGTCGCCATCCCAGGTGGTGGGGTTCCCCTCTCCATGAGAGAGGTGGAGGAGCTGGAGAGAATGACCAACGACTTCATCAAAGATATGGACACGCATGCTCCTGTCATCACATCAGCACCCACAGGTAAACACGTGCACTCACACAGGTAAACAACTGCACTCACGCAAACATACACACGCTCTTCATCGTGTTTACTCTCTCTGTCTCTTTCTCTCTCTCTGTCTTTCTCTCTCTCTCTCTCTGTCTCTGTCTCTCTCTCTGTCTCTCTCTATGTCTCTCTCTCTCTCTGTCTCTTTCTCTCTCTCTGTCTTTCTCTCTCTCTCTCTCTCTCTCTCTCTGTCTTTCTCTCTCTCTCTCTCTCTCTCTGTCTCTCTCTCTGTCTCTCTCTATGTCTCTCTCTCTGTCTGTCTCTCTATGTCTCTCTCTCTGTCTCTTTCTCTCTCTCTGTCTTTCTCTCTCTCTCTCTCTCTCTCTCTCTGTCTTTCTCTCTCTCTCTCTCTCTCTGTCTCTCTCTCTGTCTCTCTCTATGTCTCTCTCTCTGTCTGTGTCTCTCTCTGTCTCTCTCTCCCTCTCTCTGTCTCTCTCTATGTCTCTCTCTCTGTCTGTCTCTCTGTTTGTCTCTCTCTGTCCCTCTCTCCCTCTCTCTGTTTCTCTCTCTCTCTGTCTCTCTCTCTGTCTCTCTCTATGTCTCTCTCTCTGTCTGTCTCTCTCTCTCTCTGTCTCTCTGTCCCTCTCTCTCTCTCTGTCTCTCTCTCCCTCTCTTTGTCTCTCTCCCTCTCTCTCTCTCTGTCTCTCTCTCTGTCTCTCTCTATGTCTCTCTCTCTGTCTGTCTCTCTCTCTCTCTGTCTCTCTCTCCCTCTCTCTCTCTCTGTCTCTCTCTCTCTCTCTCTGTCTCTCTCTCTGTCTCTCTCTCTGTCTCTCTCTCCCTCTCTCTGTCTCTCTCTCTCTGTCTCTCTCTCTCTCTCCCCTCCCCCTCAGAGGTGTGTGGTAAGTGTAAGGAGTCCTTGTCGCGCACCCAGCCGGCCGTGCGAGCCATGGACAAGCTCTTCCACTCGGACTGCTTCTGCTGCCTGAGCTGCCATCGCCCCCTGCAGGGCATGCAGTTCTACGACAAGGACGGGACCCCGGAGTGTGAGGACTGCTACGTGGTGAGGACCCCCACGCCGCGTGATCCCACCCCACACACACACACACACACACCTCGCCTGGCCTTCTCGGTATGTTCGTACGGCGGGGGGGAGAGAGAAAGACACACACACACACATGAACAGTGTGGCATCTTCCTCAGAGTTCCCTGGCGGTGTGCTCTCGCTGTGGAGAGAAGATCACAGACCGCGTGCTGAAGGCGGTGGGTCAGTGCTTCCACGCACACTGCTTCCGCTGCAGCACCTGCTCCTGCAGCCTGGAGGGGGCGCCCTTCATCACCGACGACAACAACAACCCATACTGTGTCCAGGATTATCACAGGTAGGTGTGTGTGTGTGTGTGTGTGTGTGTAAAGGCTTGAGCGCAAGGAAGTGTGTGTGTGTCTCTGTGGAATGTCAATGGGCTCTATGTCCTAACATCCTCTGTGTGTGTGTTTGTGTGTGTGTGTGTGTGTGTGTGTTTGTGTGTGTGTGTGTGTGTGTGTGTGTGTCAGGCGGTTCTCTCCCCTGTGTGTGAGCTGTAACGAGCCCATCGTTCCCGCCCCGGGAAGCGAGGAGACCGTCAGAGTCGTGGCCCTCGACAAGAACTTCCATCTCAAGTGTTACCGGTGTGAGGTGAGTCCCACAAACAGTGACATCAACATTGTCGGGTTCAAATAGGACGTCAATTTCCCCACAACCTGAGGAAGCGAGCCTTCTGACACTGCCTCTGACACTGCCTCGTCCTGTCCCTGCTCCAGGACTGCTCCCGCCCCCTCTCCATAGAAGCGGATGCAGACGGCTGCTACCCATTGGACGGCAAGATACTGTGCATGAAATGCCACACCCACCGAGCCAAGCAGGCCATGCACTGATTGGGTGTAAAACAACTGTCATTCATAGAGAGGGGGGGGGGGGGGGGGTGACTACAGAAACAAATCCAAAGCACAGGATCCCTTCAGTTCCCTTCATGTCTTTGCAACAGGGCTTTACATGTGCGCACGTGAGTGTTTGTGAGGTAGAGGATGTTTGTATCGAGTTGTCTGGTGGTAGTGTTCCTCTCCTGTCTCTCTCTCCATCTCTCCTCCTTCAATGCAGAGGTAATGTACTGCACTGATGTACACTCTTCTCCTCTCGCCCGCTCGCTCCCTTTCTCTCCCTCCTGTCCATCCGACTCCCCCCTCCCTCCCTCCCTCCCTCCTCGCCTCTTCGCTGGCCTTGTTCGCGAGCTTGAGTTAGATCTCACGGCCGCTCTGTGTTTACGCTGAATCTCCCCAGCATGACTTGCACAAACACATCTTTGTCATGGGCTCGGTCTCACCAGTCCAAAATGGCCGCCCTCCCTCGTCGCCTTTGTGCCCTCCTGACCTCTGACCTGAAGAATGTTCTGTCTGACGTCACAAAAGGGACGGGGGGGGATGATGGCTGTTATATAGACTGAACAGTGATTGTGAGACACTGATCCAAGGTCAGTTTTCTATTGACTTGGATCGTGATGGTTGAGACATAGGGGAGGTTTAGCTGATCTTAAGTCAGTGCCTAACAGCCTCCTTTTCCAGCATTATGGGGTGTCTAAGTAGACATGAGTCGATAGAGGTTTTAAGGTGGACTGATGTAGACATGTGGTTTTAAGGTGGACTGATGTCCCCCTGTAGCTCCCAGATCTGCACTGGTGGGCTGGCAGTTCCTTAAGCACACCAGGAGTTGTAGTGCCTGCGAGCAAACAAGTTGCTTAACAGCCTTTAGTGTGCTTTCTTCAGAACTATACATCCCATCAGGCATTGCACGTTTTCAGAGCAGTGCAGCATGGGAAATGTAGTTCCCCTAGGGCTAACACCTTAGTGCAAAAAAAAAAAAAGATGTGGAAAATCGTGAACGTTGCTCTTTTTCATTTGTGGTGTGACCTTGTGGCTTCATAGGCATGCAACACAAACAGCTGTCTGATAGTCTTGCTCCATTTGATCATGCAAGATAAAAATGAAATAAATAAAACAGTCATTGTGAAAATAATTTGACGTGTAATAGCAAATTTCAACCTAGTGTGTAATTTAGCAGCATGCTGTTAAGAACAAAAGAGACAGGGAGTTGTGCCAAACACAGATTCCATTCCAGTGACCTCAGAAAGGAGCACAGCTGAATGAAAGCAGAGTAACAGTGTACAATATGGTGTTTCTTGTTAGAACGTTTTACAGAAAGACGTGTCTTGGTGTCTCAGTCATTTACTGTGACTGCAAACAAGTTACAGCTCTGGAATATATCGAGAGACCACTGCACCTTTTTCTTTCATAACATTAAAAATTAAATATAAAAAATGTTGAGAAGGAAATTTTTGACTGAGGAACAAAAGGGTGAACATTTTAAAGGCCACTGCAAATTTGACCCTTCTGGTCCTCACTCAAAATTATCCTTCTCAACTAAAAAAAAAAAAAGAGAAAAGGTGCTGTGGTCTCAATGTATTCCAGAGCTGTATAGAGCTGTTTCTGTAAGGTTGATACAGAATGTTGCTACTTTAAGTGTAAGTACACACCCTCCAACTGTAAATGCTTTGTGTTATTTCTTCAATGCTCTAAACCTGAACAAGGATTCTAAGTATTATAGCCACACACGTATAAAACCAAGCAGCCACTACAGAGAGCAGGAACGTAATAGCAGCTTCAGATGCTCCTGCAAAGTACAGGTTACTGACTGAAGGGTCATGTGAAAACACCTTATACTGCAGGCCCTCAGTTTTCACACTTCCTATTCCTTTTTCGTGGCATTCACTTAAAAACGTTTTCTTTTCTTTTTTTACATCTCTTTCATTTGGTGCGTGTGTTGTACCTGATATATCAGTGTTCAATGAATACCACTATTTTGCCATAACTCTTCTAGTGTATAATAGTGTCTTGGTATTTGTTATATTTTGAGTTACTCTACTTATAATCTTCCAGTACTGTGTTACATCGATTATGACTTTTGACTTTGTTGGTTTGTTGGTTTGCATGCGGTCCTTTTCCAAGATAATACCCCACTGTTGTCTTTAGGTTGGTGTTACCCATAGCAACACTCCTTCCCACAAACACATTTGTTCTTATGAATTTGACCACCGCCTTGCACAACAGTTAAACAATAACCAACACGACATCCAAAACCAGGTGGCCAAATGTGACTCGGCATGTAAGCTGTGATGATGATGTTGTTGTTGTTTATGTTTTACTATCTTAAGTATTATCTCAGTTTTTTTTATTTGCACAAACTATTTCACCCTTGTCACCATTCCTCCATCACTAGTGCTCAGTATGACAGTGATGATGATAATGCCTTCTCCATTTTCCTCCAACATTAATTTAATTGTCATGTATGATTATTGCCTTGTTTTTTCATAATGTTCTTATATAAATCCCTCAATTATGATAGTGTGAAAGTGTACAGTACATGTTTATGTTCCAAAACATGCAAACATTATTGACCTTATATTTGTTTCTCTTCTCATTTTACTGTACTCAAAATAATAAAACAAATTGCTAATTGCCAAAACAGTTGTTGTCCTTCCTCCAAACCAGCTGGTTAGTTTGTGATAATTCCACCTGAAACTGAAAACTGTAATATATAAATTACACAATCGAAAACAAAACATTGTCTACTTAGCATGTTTCTGTTTACTCTTTTGTGTTTTCTCTCTCTCTCTCTGGTCTCTCTCTCTCTCTCTCTCTCTCTCTCTGGTCTCTCTCTCTCTCTCTGGCCTCTCTCTGGCCTCTCTCTCTCTCTGGCCTCTCTCTCTCTCTCTGGCCTCTCTCTCTCTGTGGCCTCTCCATGTGACAGTTTCGCAACATGGAACATCTCCTGTCCTCAGTCACGTGAACAACATGTCCGGGCAGCCTCTATCAGTTCATACCAGCCCTATGTTGCACTGATAGTGACGACTATGGAGCAGGATATGCACGCACTATAGATGTATGCCTGTGTGTATTCTCTTTGAATTGTGGCTTTCTGTAAAGTTGACATACACAAAAAGGTAGGTCTCTGAGTGAAAGTCAAAATCATTTGTGGTGAACGTTGAAAGGGATTCCCAGACATCCCTATCTGTTGTATGCACACAAACACAGCAGATCATGCCCATCCCATACTAGGATACTGTCGCACCACTCAATCATTGGTGCTGAGAGCAGTGAGCCACTCTCTTTATCAGAATGTCAGAGGAGGAGAGAAGTGAGTGATGAAAAGAGATAGAGAGCTGAGATGTCAGCTAGCTGACGGAGGGAGGGAGAGGGAGAGGGGCCTCCATATTTGAGGGAAAACATCAGACAAAAACCATCAGTGGATGCAACACGCTGAAGGCAGAAGTTAAGAGCGAGAAGAAAGAAGAAGAACATGATTGGGAACCAGCCTGAGCCTCAGGTATGAACTATACAGTTGTCATGCAAACTTTGAATCGTTAGAAAATAGTAACTATGGAAATAAATTACTTTGGATTAACCATAAACATTTTAACGGACTCTTCGCAATTACTTTCATAGTCCCAGATAAAGAAAGTAGATGAGCTGGACTACTGTAATATTACAGCCGATATCAAACTCCTTATATTTAATTGTTAAAAAAAGTTATTAAAAAAAGAAAAATACCTTTCTGTGTTGCAATACAGGCCCAGTTCCAGCTTCTTTCCCAGCCACAGTTTCAGCTCCAGGCCTTCTCTGACCCCCAGCCCAGCCCCCAGCCCCAGGGCCTCTCTGAACCCCAGGTCCAGCCCCAGGCCCAGCCACAGACTGTTCCCCAGCCTGAAGAGGAAGTGAAAACCAGGGGGTTCTCCAGACTCATCCTCTTCCTCTTGGGCTCCACCCTCTGCACCTCGGTTTTGGGCCTGGCCTACTACTCCCAGCAGCCCCTCGCAGCAGTTGGCACTGAGGTCAAAAAGGCAGATAATCCTAACCCAGGTACGCAAACACACAGACACAGTGACACACAAACTGTAAACACTTCCCACCCACAACACCCTTCCTTTTCTCCTCCAGCCGTGTCCCCATGCCTGAGCCCTGCTTGCCAGGAAGCCTCTGCTCGTCTGTCCCTGTCCGTTGACCCTTTCACCCAGCCTTGTGACTACTTCCTGTTCACCTGTGGCTCGGACGGCTCCTCTCTAACCAACAGAGGGAGACAGAGAGGCAAGGGGCTCCCTCCACACCTGCAGGTTGAGAGAAAGATGGACGCAGGTGCTGGCAGGCAAGGGAGGGGACGGAAGGAGAGACAGACTGACAGAAAGGAAGAAGAGATGATGATGCTGGACAGACAAACTGCTCTGCTGCAGTCACTAAAGGCCATTCTGGGTATTTACTTAATCTATATTGTGATTTTGCTATTCACCTCCGACGATTGAATGTGGATTGTGACTAATCAGATGAGTCTTTACATTTGACACTTTTGACTGTTTTACAGAAATGGAGGATCGGTCCAGACCTGCCAGCCCAGCCGTGCAGAAGGCCCAGGGGTTTTATCGCTCCTGTATGGAGGAAGGACCCACTGAGAGCGCCGGAGCAGAACCCTTTCTCAGACTCATCCAGAAGGTGACACACTGCCCACCACTCCCCTGTTTTAACATGTTTTTATGTGTGTTCCTGGGCAGACTTCCAGGTTTTCTTTCCCTCCCTCCATTCTCCCATCCCTCTTTCCTCAGCTCGGTGGGTGGGGAGTGTCGGGTGCGTGGAATCACACCGACTTTAACTCCACTCTCTCTCTGTTGATGAGGGACTATATCACTTTCCCGTTCTTTAGCCTCTATGTAGGCAAGGACCCCAACGACGTAAATCCAAGGAGCAACAAGAAATACATCCAGGTCAGTTTCCTCACGGTGGTATTACATAATGTGTGAAATAGTAGTGATGTAACCAGGTTTATTTGGGGTGGGTTACAATGACACCATTAGCAAAATAACAACAGTGGTTAAAAACTATTTGTTTATCAGATTGACCAGCCTGATTTCCAGATTCCCATCGAATGGAGCAAGAAGATGCAAAAGTCAAAAGCGAACACTCAGGTGACTGAAGGATCACGCTAGCTGCACACGAGACAGAAGTACAATTCCTCAATCCTGACATCCAACGCCATCCCCTGATACTTTAGTTTCTCCTCAAACCCCCACGCCACCTCTCTCTCTCTCTCTCCTTCCCCCAGACCTTGCGTCCGTTCCTGGTGTCGTGTCAGAAGTACCTGTCTCTGCTGGGCTCTGCCCCCCTCAGTAGTAGTCTCCATGTGGGCCTGTTCATCTCCCTGTCCTCGGAGCTTGCGGTCACCGCTGCTCCTCTAACCCACCGCCTGCAGCTAGGACTGCTGTACCAGCGCAAGACCATCAGAGAGCTGCAGGTACACACACACACACACACACACACACTCTTCTGGTTTACCTGCATCCACTGTCACTCATTCTTTTTTCTTCCTCTTTCTCATTCGCACAGACCTTGGCCCCTGCTATCGATTGGCTGGGCTGTCTGCAGGCTGCCTTCCATCCGCACCCAGTCGGCCAATTGGATCAAGTCTTACTGCACAACCTTCCTTACATCATTCAAATGTCTCGCATCATTGGCAAATGGCTCAACAAACATGAACTGAGCGCCAGGTAAGTAGTCTGATAATAAACTGTCTGAAGACTGTCAAACGTTACTCATCCTAAATGAATAGCTAGTAGCTATTAGCTACACTGTGTTAACTACCTCCGCTACATATTCAAATAACTTAACATCTTTTGTTTTTCCTGTCTTTTGCTTCAGCGGCCCTATTCATACCTACATGATCCTGTCTCTGCTGCAGACTTTCATACCTGCCCTGGATTCCAGGTTTGCTGAGACGGACAGGAATTTCTCATTGGCTCGTGGGCACATTGAGAAGGTTTGAAGAAGGACGTTATTTTGTTTTGTCGGTAGAGTTGTGGCAGAATTTTGTAGTACTCACATTTTGTATTGAAGTGGTTGGATTGTTGGATTAAGGATTTGTTTACGTTCTGGTGACCTCAAGCAGAGACTCCCTCGCTGGAGGCAGTGTGTTTTGGAGACCGAAAAAGGCTTTGATACTGTGCTTACACAGCTTCTTCTCAAGACGACCGTTCACAGAGAAGTGAGGCTGGCACACTTACTCATTTAAAAAAAAAAAAAATGGTCATGATCTTTCCTAGAGTGTCAAAATGTTTTTAAACAGATGGAGGAGATGACTGAGAATATATTTTCCTCCTTGAAGTCCAAACTGGCAGATCTCAAATGGAAGGATGAGGAATCTCGCCAGTCTGTTGTAAATAAGGTCAAACAAATATTTAACTTCATGTCAGTTTCTAGTAGTAAAATAAAATGTAAGAAGAAACGTTAATATTTTTGTCTCTCCAGGTTTGGTCTTTAACTCCAAGATTGTCATCTAAAGGAACCATTCTCCATGACACAGAACTAGACCAAATGTTTTCAAAGGTAGACTAACATACCAGCTGTCTGCGTCTAGCAGCTTGTCACTTGTTGATGTGATACTGATCTCTCTGTTACCTCCAGGTGACGATCAGGGAACATGACTACTTCTCCAACTATGTCCAGTCCCTCTCCCTTCAGCAGAAGAAACGCATCAACCTTTTCTCCAAGACAGAAGAAAACAAGTGAGTAATTGTAAGGTCAGATTTTCTGTGTACATGTGCAGCCTGAGTCTCTGTAAGGTCAAGAAGTCCTGCAGTGAGGCCCTCTCTGAGCAGAATATAGGGTCATGTTTTTGACGACCACTTCACCTGCTGAACGTTCTAGTGTATCAGTGTCCTGACCACTGAAGAACCGTTAAGGAAGCAATTCTGTGCATTCTATGTTTGAACATGTCCAGCAACTGTATTTAAGCTCTCTGAAGAGAGATGTTTCTGACTCATGCTAGCCACTCTGTTGTGGATTGGTGACATGATCCGACGTCGAGCGAACAAATCCTAGTCAACCCTTTTTTATAATTGTCGTGACTCTTTCCGGCCTGCTGAGAGATCCATCCTTACAGTAATCTTTGTCTTTGCGCAGTTTGTAGAGGGTGGTGGCATCATTAAGGATCTGAGAACGGGAGTTGTATTCTCACAACACAGATCTGAAAGGATCTAGACCAATTTGTTTATAATTATCAAGAAAGTCAGATGGCTGAGCGATGAGGGAGTCGGGCAAGTAATCAGAAGGTTGCCGGATTGATTCCCCGCTGTGCCAAATTACGTTGTGTCCTTGGGCAAGGCACATTCACCCACATTCACCCTCCTTGCCTCGGGGGAATGTACTTACTTACTCCCTATACTTACTGTAAATTTATCTGGATAAGAGCGTCTGCTAAATGACTAAATGTAAATTATCTCTATATCTTCTTCCTCCTCCAGTTTGTCAATCACTTTATTTATCTCTGGGGAGGATCTGGTATTTCCCATAGGAATGTTTGTACCACCTCTCTTCCACCCTACGTATCCCCGAGCTGTTAACTACGGGGTTTTAGGTTCTTTGATTGCCAAAGACATCCTTCACCTCCTTCTGCCAGACAGTAAGGACAACAGTCACCATTCCTCCCATCATCATCAATACACATTCATCAAATCATTCATACAGCTCTGGAAAAAATGGAGAACGCTGCACCTTTTTTCTTTCCCAAAAAAAAGTACCTTTCTGTTCCTCACTCAAAATTGTCCTTCTCAACAAAAAACGAAAGAAAAAGGTTCAGTGGTCTGGATTTTTTTCTTTTCAGAGCTGTACTTTGTCAACTGTGCGCACGTGCATGCTGTGTTATATTTCCAGTCCATTCTCAGAGTGAGACCGTCCAGACAGTGGGGGAGTGTGTGTGGGAGCAGTACGTCAGAGTGACAGAGGGCGCAGGGAGAGTGGGCGCTTACTCGCTGTCCTCAGCCCAACGGCAGGAGATGTGGGTGCAGTACTCCGCCCTGCAGGTGGCGATGCAGGTCCGTTTTAAGGACTACTGTTTTATGACCTCCTTTTGTGGTCTCTTTCCTTAAAATCAACCTGCGTGAGCACTATAAATACACTGACATGTCCCCCACCCCCATCTCAATCTACATCTTGTTGTCAGGCTTATCATCTAAATCTGAAGCAGCGACCTGATGATTCATCTCTGTCGGGTCTTTCGCACACTCACCTGTTTCTCACCTCATACACTCAGGTAAACAACCATGTCTAATCACGACAACCATCGTTTTTTGTCATCTTTCAACTGGATAGGCCTACGAAACTTTGCTCAATTATCACATTGCCCTTGGATTAAAAAATACTTAGTTTGATGATGTATTAGGTTACTTTGTATAAATGCTTAGCTGACGTTGATTTCTTGTTTCCATCATCTTTCAGATTAACTGTGACTCCGACCCATATCGTGAGTTCATGCCTTTTGAGCCTGCCTTCCTGGTGACTGTTTTATGTACAAACTCTGAACTCTGCCCAACGACCATGACTTGCCCTGACAAACCACAACAGAATTTAACAAACACCTGCTGAGGAGACTAGCAAAGACATTAGAAGACATACAATGTTATAGAGCATCCAGTTCCAATGAAGTGCCCCCGTCAAGTGTAGGCTACAGTGGCCGCTGAGGAGTTAGAGGTAAAGCCTGTTGTTCATGAGGATATAGGCTAGGCCTACTACAGTTATGGTACATTAAGATCTCATGAAACGCATAGGTCACCTAGACTAGCCGCACAGAATGTTGATGGAAGTAGGCTAGCCTAAATCAGTGACAGAATGTTTTGAATTGTAATAGGCACTGAATACTTCGAACAAAAACATTTGGAGCTGAAATAATTCAATTATTATTTATTTATTCTTTAAACAGGCGTTTAAATAAAATGTAAATATGTGTGCAAATTTGTAGTTGTGTGTTTCTATTTTCCAAAAAATAAAGTAAATAAAAATGGATTTTATTGTAGTTAATGTTTATGCGTGTATTTTGAGATTCCTCAAGGGTTGTGATTCTGACGTAATTGAACGTAAATAATTTAATAATGTAATCATTTTAAGCAAGGTAACAAACGTTGTTGTTTCACTTTCTCAGCGAAAACATTAGAACTTGCCAACCTTCTCGAACAGCCGTTGGCAGTTAAAAGGTACGAAAAATAACAATTCTAAATTAATAAACTCGAATTAAACGTGAAAATGCCTCAGTTGTAGCTGGAAGTTACAATTAGCAAAGCTACATTGATCTTAATTATCTTGGGCGTAGCCTAGCCTACTTTAAATTATTGTAGGACCAATAGAGGCAGGTCAAGTTCAGAATACTCCTTACTGACTTGATTTTCTCTTTTTTTTTATCAATCTCAGTAGAAATGACGAAAAAGAAAAATAGAACGAATGTGAAAAAGAGAGTAAATATTGAATCGAAGGAAACAATAATCCATCCAAGGAAACACAAAGTTAAACCCAAACAAAAGCCGGCAAAACAAAGTGTCAACACCCCGGCTAAACCACAGGTGAAAAGTTCCGTCAAATCACCTTTGTTGGCAAAGCAACCAAAGACAGTGAAATCTCCAGGCGGTCGGGGCCTAGGGAAGGCAGGAGCTCGACGGTTGGGTCAGTTACTAAAACGTGCAATTCAAGAGAAGACAAATGTCACAGGAAAAGAAAAAGAGCCGTTGCCATGTAAGTATTAATACAGTAGAAGAGCTAACGTTAAGACTACTGTAGGCAACTAACTAGCAGCCAGTTTAATGTAGAGCTAGTCTAACCGGCCTTTGTTTAATGTTTAACTTAAATATTAAACTATAAAACATTTGTTTAAACTTTAAGGTAATGTTTTTAGATTCTACCTACAGTAGCTAGCCTAGCCAGTTAGCAGATCAATTACATGCAATTTTGAGTTTTTATTTAGGCCTAAGTCATGAATATATAATAATCAACTGAATGTATCATTACCCTGCACGTAGCGACTCCAGTCCGGCTTTTCAAGTACCAGGTACAGACTGAACCGAGCGAAGCGAAGACAGGATCAGGTTTGCCAAGGGTCTCCCAACTGATACTTCGGGTGATATCTCAGTGTAAGCACCGCGGGGGTATCTCCATGGTGGAGCTCAAGCACGCATTGGCAGCCGGTGGTTACGATGTCAGCAAGAACAACACCCGTGTTAACTTAGCAGTGAAGGGTCTGGTCAGGAAAGAGACTCTGGTGCAGACCACAGGAACTGGAGCGTCAGGTTCATTCAAGCTCAACAAAAAGGTAGAGACCAAATGCTTCTCCAATACTTTTTTTTTTGTAGCAATTTGACATGTTACAGCAGATGATAAATGAACAATTTTACCCAAAGTATGAAATGTGCATTTTAGAAGTTTTAACAAAATGTTTACTGTATTCTAGAAATTGTCAGGTGGAAAGAATGTAAAAAGAGCCATAAGACATAAAACAGGTGAGAAAGGAACCTTGAAACCAAAAGGACAGGCTGCAAGACCAGGTGCTAAAACAGGCAAACCAGCTAGGAAGTCACCCAAACCGACAAGGAAGTCACCTAAACCAGCAGGGAAGTCACCTAAACCAGCAGCGAAGTCACCTAAAACAGCAGGGATGGGACCCAAGTCACGCCCTAAAGCAAATCACAGAAGACAGCGATAAAGATGATGAAAAAGACAAATCAAGGCGTCTACAAAAGCACCACAACACCCAGAGAAACGGAGTACAGCAACCAAGGGAAACAGTTCCTTATGGACTTGGACTGACGATACAGACCTCTGGTCAATTTTAGATTGGTAGATTAACTATTTAAACATCACATTGTACAAGTTTTTCATCATACCGTTGTCCTTGCCATAATCGGCGTGTAATTATATTTGATGTATATACACTATGGTGTATATTTCATTAAATGTTTTGTGAAGTGAAATGTGACTTTTTATAACACAGCTCAAGACATTCATTGTTTCAAGGATAACAAATCAATCTGATTTATCAACATTATCATACAGTTTATTACTGTATATCCAAGACCTGCTAAATAAAAAATGGCAATTCGGTATAAGATGTTTATATTCACCACTATCTTATTAAATGTATTTGTTCAAACAGCACAGTTCCAACCAGTAACAAAAGAAATAGTACTTCTTCACACAAGTCAGTTGCACTATTCATCCATATCCATGCCACACAGAACATAATAGCTGAGGCAGACAGTCTGTGCTGTATTTCTGGTCAACGCCTTCCTCGTCCATGAAAGTCCATGTATTTGCCGTGTCCTCTGGAACAGCAGTTTGGTAGCTTCATCACAACACGCCCCATACCTCCTCAAAGGCAGAGCACATCTTGGCACAGGTCAGTGCAGCAGAGAGGGGGTAGTTACTGATGGAAACGGTCTTCTCAGTGTAGTCCACATTCACCTGAGTGAAGAGAATGAGGAGGTAAATGGGAACCACCCAAACAGAGGACACTCCTGCATGGTACTAGAGAGGAAGGTTGCCGCCAGGAAATTTGTCAAGGGGTTATCCATGTATAATATTGGACTTCATGGCTTATCAATAGAAGCTCATTTCTAAAAGCTAAGCTTGGAACTTCCAGCAGATAGTTAAGTCGAACCAAACTTACTGCTCCGTGTGCAAACGCCCCCACAACCACAGTGGCAGGCCCGTCCTGGGGCACCACGGTCCTGGGGCACACGGCCTCCCCTGAGGAGAAGGAGGTGCAGATTCTTGGACATCCAGCGGGCAGGTGGTCTGACACGGGGTTCTTGATCAGCTTCAGCAGGCGCTGGGGGCCATCGGCCGCCCTCACGCTCAACTTGTGCAGAAGTTGGACTAGAAGGGGTAGAAGAAGAGATGAAGTGAGAGATGGAAGTGAAAGTAACGACTGGATATATCCAACGACAGAGGTTTTAGTTAAGGCTTTAGAAGCTTACTTTCTCCCATCAAGCCCTGATATATGCTGGAAATGACACAGGGCCACTAGTCTTACCCATGAGGCCGCAGAAGCGGGGGAAAGTTCGAGGAATGCGAGTCTGTGGGTTAATCTCTACCAGGGCGTTTCTCTCTGTATGGATGTAGACTTGGAGCAGGCCTGCTCTGTTTAGCGGGCTGTCCATTAGCATCAGCAAACACTGGCGGAGTGCAAAAACGACACATTAGATCGAAAATAAAAATGGAGCCGGTTAATTAACAGGAGTCTTTAAATCTCTTTGAGGACATACCTGATGCGTGATATCAGGTCTAATCTTGCCCGGATCCCTCCCACTTTTAATGATCATGCTCTTGTGTTGGTCACAATTTAGCAGCTCGAACGTTTTTCCAACCTGTGAGCAAAGAACATTAACAGAGGAAGTAGTTATTTACTGCTCTTGTGTCATGCTTGACAGCAAAACATGTTTTCCCAGAGAGGGAAATAGAGGCTAGCTACCAAGCAACTTGTTTACACTACTAGAGAACATTCTGAATGCAGTCGATCCCGAACTTCATACCTTCACAGTCTCAAGCGTCGCCCCCTCTAGAACAACTACTAGCCGTCTCTCAGTCATGCGATCGTGAAGGCTGCGAAGATGTTTGGCTGGTTTTGGTTCATATTCGTCTAAATGTGCAAAACCACGTTTGTTACTCATACTTTCAGCCATGCTTGCGAAATGGATGGACGCAGGAATACTGCGTGGCACTGAAGTTCGAATGACTGCGTTTTGTTGAGGTAGCATGTCGTACATCTTAAGCGCCGGAAGTCTATTACCAATTTTGCAGAGGATCAACGTGTTGAGAGGAACCCCACATGTGCGATCGGTCTATCTGCGTCTATTGATAAAATAAAAGTAGACTAATATCTTAAGGGTGAGTGGTGTGATTATTTGTGTACCATAGCTGTTTGTACGTTATTTTGAATGCATTTTATTGATGACATGCAAACCTACTGACTACACCATTTAAATTATGTTTAGCTAGCACGCTAAAGGTAGCTAACACTACTTTTAAGGTTAACTTGCTATTAAACCTTTAAAATAACGTTAGTTATAATTAACATGATATTTATTTCTCTTGAGCCTTACTTTTAAGTTATTGTGCATGATAACGCCACATGTACAGTGATTTTGAATACCTCGTGGACAGCTTTAAATGCTGCCAGCTTTGACGGACCAAACGACTGCGTTTACCAGTTTAGAATGTGTTGGTAAACAACTGCCCCTACTATAAAGTTTAAATTGTTAAGTGTTGTCATCCATCTTTTCTCCAGGGTACCTTAACAGCCATCTGTCATGGGGAGAAAGTTGGATCCCACTAAATGGGTGAAGCGGGGACCAGGACGCAAGTCTAGGAAGCAGAAGGGAGCTGAGACGGAGCTGTCCAACTTCCTTCCTGAGGGTGAGAATGACATTCTGTTCTTCTTCGTAATTATGTATAATGTAAATCCTGCGTCTACCGCTTGTGCTATACTGAGAGGATGTCCGCCGTTGTAGAACCTGGATTTTTCTTTTTATTGATTCATGAGGTTTGTGTTTTTATTTACAGAGGAGACCACACCTAAGCGACAGTCGAGCAGGGCTAGGAAACGGTAAGGATGCAGCAGGGTCAGGTGGCTGAGCGGTTAGGGAGTCGGGCTATCGATCAGAAGTTTGTTGGTTTGATTCCCGGCTGTGCCAAATGACGTTGTGTCCTTGGGCAAGGCACTTCACCCACCCTACTTGCCTCGGGGAGAATGTCCCTGTACTTACTGTAAGTCGCTCTGGATAAGAGCGTCTGCTAAATGACTAAATGTAGCATGTATTAGAATTAGATCATAGATTAATTTGTCTTGTTAGTCTCACTACATGCCTAACAAATGAACAATTCTTGATCTTGAACTTTTTTTTCCCTATTTTTATAGTGCCGTGAAGAGAACTCAAGTAGCCAAAAAGCCTGTCAAAGATGTCAAAGAAAAAGAGGTGGTGAAAAAAGGTAAATGAAGATGCATGGATCATCCATTTTTGAGTATGAATAAGCCAGCCTTCCATTCTGTACTCAGCTGTCAGTGACTGAGCACTCTTTTGCTCTTTCTCTCATCACCAGGATTCACAGACGAGAACAGCGAGTGGCTGAAACCTGCAACGAAAAAACGCAAGCTTGAAGAAGAAGAGGAAGACAGCGATAGCCAATGGGAGCAGGAGGAGGATGAAGATGAGGTAGAAGAGAAGACGGGACAGAAGGGGGCAAAAAAAGGCTTAGAGGTGGAGGATGATGATGACGATGATGATGATGAAGAGATGGTGGATGATTACGGTGCGGTGGATGACAGCAGTGAGGGCGATGGCGCAGGGGAAGCAGACAGCGATGGAGAGGAGGTATGTTACGTTAAATAAGTAGTTAAACCCAAGGTCTCCCTGAACATCTGTCCTCTGTTCCTTACTTATCTTTTCCGCCCCATCCTCCCTCCATCAGCTGCTTCCCATTGAGCGGGCAGCCAGGAAGCAGAAGAAATTGGAAGAAGACATGGCCGGGGAGAGTGATGAGGATGAAGATGATGAGGGGAAGGCTGGAGAAGATATGGATGAGGAGGACACCGTACAGATCAACATGGATGACATGGATAAATTCACATTACCTGGAGCAGAGGAGACTGAAAAAGAGGGTAAGATTATACTTTGAGCTCAGCCTTTTACTGCAGACCCAATAGATTGCAAGTTCAGATCCTTTTCTGTGCATTTCTTTGGGAGAAAGCATGTGCTAAATGATTGTAATTCCTAAATGCATGATAGCTTAGATCAGTGTTGATATAAACTGTCACAGATGTGCGTCTGTACATACAGCGATTCCTATGCCTAGTCACTCTTTAGTGTGACTGCTGTCATTACTAACCACTGATTCTCTACTCTGTATAGCCGTTTTGCCTTTAGATTTACAAACGATCCACCAGAGAATCAAGGACAATGTGGATGTCCTCACTCACTTCACCACCAAGAGGGAGGAGGGCAAGGACCGGTCGGAGTACATCTCCCTCCTCAAAAAGGATCTCTGCATGTACTACAGTTACAACAACTTCCTCATCGAGAAACTGATGGACATATTCCCATTGTCAGAGGTGTGTTTATTAGTGGTCACTTTATTAGTGCTCGACTTTATACTGCTTTTAATAACATTATATCAAAGCTTTTATTTCATGCATTTCTTGTTGTCAAATAGCTGTTGTAGTAATCAGTTTTGATTTGTTCTGCTTCTTTGTAGCTGATTGATTTTCTAGAGGCCAATGAAATTCAGAGACCCATCACCATCAGGACAAATACACTCAAAACAAGAAGAAGAGACTTGGCCCAGGTAACCACTTCTACCTTTTGTTGGAGAGGGACTGCATGTGCATATACAGCAGAACATCATCCGTTTGGCAGACTTGAGTCATCCGTGTTTGTCCCCATCAGGCCTTGATCAACCGAGGAGTGAATCTGGATCCTTTGGGGAAATGGTCCAAAGTAGGCCTGGTCATCTTTGATTCTGGAGTACCTATAGGTGAGTATCAGTGGTGTAACTTTGTAAGTGTGCGTGTACTGGGTCCGTGGTGTGTCTATCTGGTTGTACCATTCTCCCTTCCCTTCTCACCTTGTCTCTTGTGTCGCCTGTGTCCACCTCAGGTGCGACGCCAGAGTACCTGGCTGGTCATTACATGCTGCAGGGAGCCTCCAGTTTTCTACCCGTCATGACGCTTGCTCCCCAGGAGGGGGAGTCTGTGCTTGACATGAGCTCTGCTCCCGGAGGCAAGACCACATATATGGGTGAGTTCCACCGTGCTTCCGCGTAGAACAGCCCATCTTAATCCCGCATGCTGTGTACTCATGTACTAGTGTTGTGTGTCTGCCTCACATAGCCCAACTGATGAGGAACACCGGGGTGATAGTGGCTAACGATGCCAACGCTGACCGACTGAAGAGTGTGGTGGGCAACATTCACCGTCTGGGCGTCACCAACTCTGTCGTCTGTAACTACGACGGCAGGCAGTTCCCAAAGGTGCGAGGAGACTCACGACTACAGGGGCAAACTGGGAGACGCAACTTGTTTTTGTAGGTTGACACCGGTCTAGTGGTTGCTAATTTCTTGTAAATATGTTTTTTTATGTTTTTTTTTTCTCTCAGGTCATGGGAGGTTTTGACAGAGTACTTCTCGATGCCCCTTGTTCTGGAACAGGAGTCATCTCCAAAGACCCTGCTGTGAAGACCAGCAAGGTACAAGTCCTACGACATCATGACACATACGTCATCATCATACATGGTTTGAACTGGGACTAATATATCTCCTGTTTGCGTCTTGTTAGGACGAGGCTGACATCCTTCGTCTAGCCCACCTTCAGAAGGAGCTGCTCCTATCTGCCATCGACTCGGTCAACTCAGACTCGCCTACTGGAGGCTACCTGGTGTACTGCACATGCTCAATCATGGTTAGTGACCGCTTCAGTAGCCAATCCTGGACCTGTAATGGTGAGGTTACGCACAATGCATATAAATGAGCCGACTGATTAAAATGATCTGTCTTACTAGGTGGAGGAGAATGAGTGGGTAGTGGACTATGCCCTGAAGAAAAGAAATGTGAAGCTGGTTCCAACTGGATTGGACTTTGGCAAAGAAGGCTTCACCAGGTAACGGGGGCCCTAAAAAACCACAACGCTATTTGTGTTTGACTTTCAAAGCTGTTCCGCCAACTCCCTCCCTATTTTTCATTAATGGAAATATGTTGTTTAGGTTCAAAGAACGCCGGTTCCATCCGTCCCTCCGTCTCTCTCGACGTTTCTACCCTCACTCTCAGAACATGGACGGTTTCTTTGTTGCCAAGCTGAAGAAGTTCTCAAACACGGTTCCAACCACTTTAACTGAAAAAGGTAGAGCAGTAACTTATGGCTTTTACTTTTCAGTTTTATTAAAGGTAACATGTGTATATATATATATAATACAAATATATAATATTGTGCTTTTGAAATTCTTCCAGACGCAGAAGAAGAGACCGAACCTGCTCAGTCTACTGAAGTTACTCCGGCTGTCGAGGGAAAACCGTCCAATTCAGCAGTCAAAGTTAAGACAAAGAAGTCAGCTCCAGGGAAGACGGGGGTACCACAGAAGCCCCAGGCTAACGGCAAACCGGCCAAAGCTGTTGGCAAGCAAGTCCCAGGGCCCCTCAAAAAGAAAGCCAAGAAGAACGATAGTCCAGGTGGACCAAAAAAAGCAAAGATGGACGGAGAGACTGTGAAAGAGGTCAAGAAGACCGAGGGAGAAGCGGAGAAAAAAGATGGGAGCCGGTTTGAGAAAAAAGGAGCCAAGAAGAGGAAATCCCCTTTGAAGAAAAAGAACAGAATCGGGAAAAATAAATTTAACAAGTTGAAGAAGTTGCTGAAACAAGATGATTGACAATGAACATGTATACAAAGTTGTTGACTGAGATTGAACGGCTTGAAAATTACAAGTTGATGTGAGATCTGTTCTCATGGTTTGTGTTCAGTAGATCCAGTCTACAGAGTGTTCTGCAATGTAAGAAAATGTACTCTGTCCAATGGATTCTGAATGTGGTCCTGCTTTCAAGGGCATGCCAGCGATATCAATTATCAGATGAACGTCAGTGATTTAAGAAGACTTAACAGCAGTGGGTCTTCTGAACTGTAATGACCCTTGTAATACCAGTCATAATTGTATTCCCTTAATGTGTTGTTTTTTTCTCAAGGTTATATTTAGTTTTGTCTGCCTTTGAAATACATCGATGTTACACGTCTTATAAATAATATGGGAGTTAAAATAAATTCTGAATTGTCTTGACATTTCCATTTCTATCTATGCTTTCACTGGGACTAATGTAATGCTTCACTGTTAGTGTGGTCCTATTCAAAAACCTTTAATTAGTCGATAAGTAGAACGTCAAACGTATGTATGTGTAATAGTTTAGAACGGATTAAAACAGAAAAAAACACCACTAAAGAACAACATCCCTCTATACCGGAAGTTGGATTGTTTACGTCTTCCAAAATGGCGGCGGGAATGTATTTGGAACACTATCTGGACAGTGAGTTATTTTTCAAGGTTATATAGATATGAATATATAGAGGATGCCCTTCAACTCTAAAACCTAAATGTTTGCGTTACATCATTCAGACGCTTGATTGGTACATTGCAACGAGAATGCACAAATCCTATGGGTCTAACATGGCGTTTGGCAAGCTGTGGCGCCTGCATTTGTCAACTACAGCAGTCAACATTCAGCTTGACTAAATTACAAACAGCTAAACTTCAAATGTTTAGGAAACCACCTGCATGTTCTCACATGATGATAGGAGGACACGTAGCCGAGAGAATACCGTCAATAATGTAATCTATTTCTTCCAAATGCATACTGACTTATCTTTTAACGTTCATCATTTTTTCCTTCTTACCAGGCATAGAGAATTTGCCGTTTGAACTGCAAAGAAACTTCAACTTAATGAGAGATCTTGATCAACGCACAGAAGGTGAGAAACGACAAGCAAGGGTTTGTATAGACATAAAAACTTCAACCAATTGCATGGTAATGAACATTACCATACATTGAACATTACATTGAACATTACCATAACATCAGAATGGCTCAGTAACCCGTGCATTAAAAGACAATCGTTTCCTCATTATCATCATCAAACCAGGTCTATACACTGCCAAATGGCCTGCTGATGGTCGCACAATTTAGGTCTGTGTGTGGGGGGGGTGTCTCCTCTGCAGATCTGAAGGGGCAGATTGACAACCTGGCTAAAGAGTACACTTCCAACGCGAGGACTCTCTCCTCAGAGCAGAAGCTCTCCATCCTGAGGCAGATCCAGCAATCATTCAGCAAAAGCAAAGAGTTTGGAGATGATAAAGTGCAACTGGCCATGCAAACATATGAAATGGTGAGCACAAGCTAAAATTCCTGACAGCCCATCCCTCTACACTTTGCAGGTGCAAGTGAATGTTTTTTCACCTGCTTTTCTCTACCTCAGGTGGACAAACACATCAGGCGACTGGACACAGATCTGGCTCGGTTTGAGGCAGATCTGAAGGAGAAGCAGATTGAGAGCACGGATTATGACTCTGCCTCCAGTAAGGGCAAGAAAAGTATGTGTCAGTGTTTAGCGGTCGTAGGAAACGCAGTGTCCTAAGTGATGTGTCACCGTATTAACCAGAGAGACATTTTGTTTTCACATTCTAGGCGACTCCAGGGTACAGAAAGAGAAGGTGGCTAAAACACGATCTAAAGTGAAGAGTTCGGATGAAGACGGTAGTCCAAAGAGTGTGCAGAAGAAGGTCAAACTCCTCCAGCCGTGAGTTAATCGCATTGCTTCCGACCTCACCCCGTTAAAATCATCTTAACACCGTGATTTGCATGTCCTCGCGCAGTGGGTTGAACTCATTCTTCTTCTCTGGTTTCATTCTTCTTCTCTGGTTTCTTCGTCCCATTGTCAGAGGGGAGTTCAGCACTCCCACTGCTAACTTTGGGAATGTCCACCCATCTGATGTTCTGGACATGCCCGTTGACCCCAACGAACCCACCTACTGCCTGTGTCACCAGGTGTCCTATGGAGAGATGATCGGCTGTGACAATACAGATGTAAGTGTCTGTGGACATTTCCCTTTTCAGTGTCATGTGGTGTAAATAGACCCGTCTCTTCAATCGTATAGTGAGGGGGAGGCGTTGATTGAGTTTTGATTGTCCCTGCAGTGTTCTATTGAGTGGTTCCACTTTGCTTGCGTTGGCCTGACGACCAAACCAAGAGGAAAATGGTGAGAGAATCAACTTATGTTAAATAAGTGAATTATATCTAGGGAGACGAAGGAGGTTAAGAGTAGATTAAAAAATATATATTTCATTATGAGATCCTGAAAACATTATGACTTTAGATCTTCTAAAAATACGACACTGGTACAAAAGTATGACACTGGTACCCTCTTCCTTTTGAATTTTTCCCCACATAGGTATTGTCCTCGCTGTACCCAAGACAGAAAGAGAAAATAAGACAAATCAAAACAGGTCAGACGACTTTGGCCATCTGGGAAAGGATGAGATAAAAGAAGTCCTTTTTAACTTTTTGAATAGTATTCAATACTGTATCATCACCTGTCTGTATGCCAAGCTTGGTTTTCGCTATTTTATTACCATTGCCTTATGCAGTTTGTGTTGCGTCTTGTTTATAGTTTGATTTAAATTATGATAGAAACTAGAATGATTACGTGTAATGACATTTTTTACAGTATTTTGAGTGAGCAAGAAAGACTACATGTTGCATATTATTTCACCTTCTTAGTTTCATTTATCCAACTGCAATATGCTTTACACTGAATTTGACTGAGTTTAGTTTTTTTAGTAGTATATGCTTCAATTGGGTTGAGATTCTATTAGTGATGTATATTCCATTATTTTGTCTAGAAGAGTAAATAAAGGCCGGAGTGTCATGTTTACAGTATTAATGTAGATTGGTTGGATGAGCGTGTCATGGAATGTTTGTCTGGATTGAAAGTGAGAAAATGTTTCAAGTGAAAATGTTACAGTAGCTGAAACGTGGATAAACGGATTTATTTTATTTTTTAATACAGCTACTACCTCAATCTACTGTCTTTGGTCTGTCTTTTTGGACCAGTGCAACACTGATAGATTGTAGCAGGAACAATCAAACAAGTGCACGCATTTTTTGAAAGAATATTATCATGCTTATTTTTGATTATCTGCTTTTAACATAATTTAGCTTTCATGTTCTACAACAAGGTGGCAACCATAGACCGCAGAACATTAACGGCAGCAACTTTGTCTAACGGGAAGGAGAACAATGTGGGAGGGGCCAGTGACTACTTAGTTCCGTTGGCGCGTAGTTGGTCGAAATTCAAAACCTCTTGTCCCTGAGATTGCTGATAGACTCGCAAATTTCCGTTCCGTGCAAACATCGTCACAATATAAAACACCTCGACAGATTAAACTGTGGCTGGGAGTACGACAAAGAACACAGGTACGTTTTTTTCTTCGACCAGTTGTAATTGCTTTGAATTTAACCGTTTAAACACCTAGCTATAACATTGTAAATTGACTGCTAGCTAGTTAGCCTAGCAAGCCTGAACAGTCGCCTCCTAGCTAGCTATCTTACAGTACTTGCCAACAAGCATAGTTTGTCGGAAGTAGACTAACCCTAGCTACATTTGTTGGAACGAATCATTTCATAATGCTAGGAAGTAGTCTGGCCAAGGGGTAGGTCGTGTTTTATGTGTATATTTCGACAAGTTATTACACCATACGTGCTAACGGCGTAGTCGGAGGAACATAATTAACTAGCTAGCTAGAGCCTGACCATTTCAAAACATGAGAAAACAGCCACTTGTTTCCCCGTCAGGCATGTCGTGGGACTTCTTTGTGCCAGTATGTGTGGGTGATCTAGTAAAGACGGGGGGCACGAACCAATATGTGGTTCAGGACGTCGTCTCGCCTAAACAACTCCCCTCTCTTATCAACAGTAAGTTGCCTGTCGAATCTACAAGCTATGTTGTGCTTAAATGTTGCAGCATGATATAACCTACATTCTATCGCAGTTTGATTGTAACATGACTATTGCGGTTAAACAGGGTTCAAGGCAGCGCTGAGAAGTCAGGGGCCTTTATGTGTCTTGGAGCACTTCGACACAGGCTACAGTGTGTTGCAGTGAGTATTGTTTATACGTTTTTTTTATGAATTGACCCCTGTGTACACAAGTGACTGGAGAAATCTCAAGCTGTACTCCTGTGCTCCTCTTAGACACTGTAAAAGCGTGGACTTGGGTGTGAAGGAGGACACTCTGGAGTTACTCATTCAAGGTCACTGTCTGCTATTAAACCTCCCTAAACTAGATACAGCTGTAGCTATGCAACTCAAATCTAATGAAATTCTCTCCCCCATCCTGCAGTGGTGAGTGGCTTGTCTGTCTCCCTGCCTGCCCTCCTCCTCTCCACCAGTTTCTCTGCCCAAGACCGGAAAGAGCAGCTGAATGCTGTTAAGATGGGTGTCTTCCTGCTCTGCAAGCTCACAGAGAACCTGGAGAGTGACTCCAACAGACAGAGTATCGTCACAGCACCCAGTAAGGTATGTCTGCTTGCTTACAGTGGCAGTTGTCCTAACATTCCCGAGACCAAATTGACCACACACCGCAATAAACAACGTATGGATTTGTCTTGAATTGCCCAGTGATGAGATCATGGCAAGTATGAGCCAATCGGGCCAAGAGTTTGTGCTCTCCAGCCTCCTGATTGGTGGGTAATCTTGGCAGGGTGATGAAGGTTTGCTGCTCTGCTGTAAGGGTCCACCTATAGTTACCTGGCAGTCTCCCTCAAACCTGCCTTCCTTTAAGTCATGGGTTAAAGGCAAGAAGGAGACTGCAGACATGGTGTGTGTTTGTGTGCGTTTGTTTTGTGTGTGAGTTATGTATCAGCTGGCTTGGAGGCACAACTCTTTGTTGAGGGCCTTGAGGGCTGTGAGTATTCTCTTTGGTAATCTGAGGGCATTCAAAACCATCCCACCTTCTTCTTCTGGCGTGTTAAGTCACTAAAGGCCAACACTAACACTTGATAGACAAGGAAAAATCCTTGTAGAGTCCACTCTAATGCGGCCCTTGTTTGTGTCCCCAGGGTGGAAAGAAGGGCAAGGCTCCGGGAGAGGGCCGGCTGCAGTGGGACTCTGAGCGGGAGACGGTGCTGCTGGCTCTGATCCAGCTCTTTCAGCTGGACATCCGCTCTCTGTGGAGCCTCTCTCTGGTGGATGAGGAGTTCATCAGGTAGGTGCAGTCCTCCAGGGGAGGCAGCCGAGGGCGTCTGCTGGCTTCACAGACTCCGGTCTGTTTAGACCCATGGGAGTCAGGTGGCTGAGCGGTTAGGGAATCGGGATAGTAATCTGAAGGTTGCCAGTTCGATTCCCGGCTTGCAAAATGATGTTGTGTCCTTGGGAAAGGCACTTCACCCTACTTGCCTCAGGGAGAATGTCCCTGTACTTACTGTAAGTCGCTCTGGATAAGAGCGTCTGCTAAATGACTAGATGTTTCGAGGTGAGCTGCGCTGATTCTCTGAGATGTTGTGTTGTCCTCTCAGCTGTGTGACGTGCTGCTGCTACAAGCTCCTGGAGAACCCCACCATCAGCCACGTGAAGAGCAAGCCCAGCCGCGACGCCATCATCCACCTCCTGGGCGTGCTCATCAAGAAGTACAACCACCTCCTGGGTCCGTTAACACACACACAGGCTGAGTACTGGGAGCACACGACACGACACGTGTGTGCCTGTCTGTCCCAGAGGGAGAGGTGGTTATGCTTGGTCACGCTTGTGGACTCCACCTGGCGTGCTTTGCTGCAACACTCGGGTCATCTCTCTGTGTCTCTCTTTCCCCACCCCACAGGGGCCAGCGTCAAGGTGATCCAGCTGCTGCAGCACTTTGAGCAGCTGGGCTCAGTGTGCGCCCAGGCCGTGTCTGTGTGGAGCACAGAGTACGGCGTCAAGGCTGTCGTTGGAGAGGTCATCAGGTGGGTACGGTGGCCAGGGGGGCAGGCTCTCAACCAAGCTAGGTCGGCTCGACACGAATCTGCTCGCAAAATGGTGTCCCACCCTGTTCCTGCCTCTGCTGACGCGTCAGTTCTCCCCCTCCCCCCTCCTTAGAGAGATTGGGCAGAAGTCGCGCGAGGAGCTGGCCAGAGAGGGATCAGGGGTCAAAGCGTTCTCTTCCTTCCTGTCCGAGCTCAGCACCATCGTGCCTGATGTCATGATCCCCAACGTCAGTGTGTTAATCACACACCTGGAAGGAGAGGTACACACACACACACACCCTGACACAATACTCACACATCAAGGCATGTGCACGCATGCAGTCATAATGAAAACATCTATTGATGTAGAGCGGGGGGAACCAAGGTAACAGCAGCCGTCCTCTGTTCGGCTGTCTCAGAGCCCCAGCATGCGTGTGGCTGTGTGTGAGGTGCTGGGAGAGATCCTGGTCCGGGTCCTGAGCGGGGACGGCCTGGACGAGTCGGGCAAAGCCGACCGCGACCGCTTCATGGACACGATACAGGAACACCTCCACGACACCAACTCCCACGTCAGGGCCCGCGTGCTGCAGGTGTACACGCGTGTCGTCAACAGCAAGGTGAGCTCCGCGGTACCTACGCGCGGTGCGCTCGCGTCAAACACCTCGACTTGTACGCGCTGGTGGGATCCATGTCCGTACGTGATGTTTCGTCTTGTCCGGCCTGGAAGGCGTTGCCCCTGTGCAGGTACAGTGAGGTGATGGGGCTGGCTGTGGGGCGGCTCATGGACAAATCCATCAACGTGGTCAAGAGTGCCATCCAGCTCTTGGCAGCCTTCATCGCCCACAACCCTTACAGCTGCAAGGTAACTCTCTCACACACACACACACACACGTTCAGAGACTTCACTTGTCCCCATGGAACAGTCACCCTTTGACAGTAATATGCGATGTGTGGAGCTTTTCGTTAACTGCGTGTGTCTGGTGTGCAGTTGAGCAGTGCTGACCTGAAGAAACCCCTGGAGAAGGAGACTGCTAAACTCCGAGAGATGACCGAGAAACTGGAGGGACAGGCGCCTGGTGAGATCACTCATCTTCTCTCTGTCCCCATCCTCCATCTTGCTCTGCCCAACAACAGAATTAGGAAGAGCATTGTCTGTGTTTCTGTGCTGCTCATTGGCCCAGTGATGAGACCAAGGCGAATGCGAGCCAACTGAATGAGTGTGCTGGGGTCTCCCTTGCTTCAATTGGCTGGTAATCTTGGCAGTGCAGCGGAGATTTGCTGCTCTGCTGTAAGGGCCCGCCTACAGTGACCTAGCTCCGCCCACAGTGTTCTACCTGGAAAGAAACAGGGAAAACACCGGGAGGATGCTTACAGAGTGTGTGTGTGTGTGTGTGTGTGTGTGTGTGTGTGTGTGTGTGTCCAAGGAAGGGAGTCACCCCAGCTCATCTCAGTAACACAGTTGGCTATGAGCTATTTCTACTTGTCTGAGGGCTACTCATTTTCTAAACTTTCTTCAATCGACACCTGTCAGAACCATATACGATTGTTAAACAAAACACCACAGTGGGGTTATCATACACGACCAGACCACGCCTCCTGGTTGTGCTGACTCCCCCACACCCCATCACACCTGGAAGGCTGTCCCAGCAGGTGGTGTTCAGGGGGTTCAGCAGCTCTGTCTGTGACCGCGTCTCTCCTGTGTGGTGCGTCTCTCCTGTCTGTGACCGCGTCTCTCCTGTCTGTGACCGCGTCTCTCCTGTGTGGTGCGTCTCTCCTGTGTGGTGCGTCTCTCCTGTGTGGTGCGTCTCTCCTGTCTGTGACCGCGTCTCTCCTGTGTGGTGCGTCTCTCCTGTCTGTGACCGCGTCTCTCCTGTCTGTGACCGCGTCTGTCCTGTCTGTGACCGCGTCTCTCCTGGCTTTGACCGCGTCTCTCCTGTGTGGTGCGTCTCTCCTGTCTGTGACCGCGTCTGTCCTGTCTGTGACCGCGTCTCTCCTGTCTGTGACCGCGTCTCTCCTGTCTGTGACCGCGTCTCTCCTGTCTGTGACCGCGTCTCTCCTGTCTGTGACCGCGTCTCTCCTGTCTGTGACCGCGTCTCTCCTGTCTGTGACCGCGTTTGTCCTGTCTGTGACCGCGTCTCTCCTGGCTTTGACCGCGTCTCTCCTGGCTTTGACCGCGTCTCTCCTGTGTGGTGCGTCTCTCCTGTCTGTGACCGCGTTTGTCCTGTCTGTGACCGCGTCTCTCCTGTCTGTGACCGCGTCTCTCCTGAGCAGTGGCCGTGATCCGAGCATCGGAGCTGTGGGCCGCCATGGAGCCAGAGCTTCTTGTCACCGCCAGGGCCGTGCTGGAGCCCTCCTCTGAGAGGGAGGAGGAGGAGGAAGAGAGGGAGGAGGAGGAGCAGAAGGAGGAGGAGGAGGACCAGGATGACAGAGCGACGGCCCTGCAGATCGCCCAGTTCCTCCGCGTCAACAAGTACAGGTGGGGTGAACACACAGGTTGCCTTGTCAGCCCGAATAGACTCATTAACACAGGCCATGTTTTAGACTACAGACAGACAACCCCGGGTCTAAACTGAGAACGGATTTAGTTGCTTTTGTTTGTGATGGTACCGTGGCATTGCCGGGCAGTAATGTTAAGGTGTGTGTGTGTGTTTTTCTCCTCAGGAACGCGGTGCGTCTGTGTGTGAGAGCCCACAGTCTGTTCCCAGAGTCTCCCCTGTTTTCCTCTCTGGCTAATGTGACCACCGAGACTGTGATGAACACCCTGGCTCTGCTCTTCAAAGGTACACAACCTCACCCCCCCCTGGTTGTTTCCATGCCCTCACTGAACGCGCTCCTTAACAAGGAGGCGGGGCCGCCCAGAGAAGCTCCTGATTCGTCCAATCAAATCCCAGTTATACTTTAAAGGGGTAAATTGATCGTTGTGTGGGCTTTTAGCAAAGTCCATTGTGATGTATGGGTGAGGGGCTGATGGTGTTAGCTGTTACTGAGTCTGAGCCGACACGTACAGGTGTAGAAGTCACGCTTAAAAGCTGCAGACTATGTGGAGTGCAACAGTTACATTCACTTAGAGGAAATTCAAAGTTAGATTCACGTCATTATTGAACTTGGTCAGTCTGGGTCTGTGCAAGGCTTTTTTTGTTGGGGGGGGGGGGGGGGAAGAGAGATGTGTTTGAATGCCCAGTGATGAGATCATGGCAAGTATGAGCCAATCGGGCCAAGAGTTTGTGCTCTCCAGCCTCCTGATTGGTGGGTAATCTTGGCAGGGTGATGAAGGTTTGCTGCTCTGCTGTAAGGGTCCACCTATAGTTACCTGGCAGTCCCCCTCGAACCTGCCTTCCTTTAAGTTATGGGTTAAAGGCAAGAAGAAGACTGCAGACATGGTGTGTGTGTGTTTGTTTTGTGTGTTTGAGTGTTATGTATCAGCTGGCTTGGAGGCACAACTCTTTGTTGAGGGCCTTGAGGGCTGTGAGTATTCTCTTTGGTAATCTGAGGGCATTCAAAACCATCCCACCCTCTGATCCAGACTGTGGGCGATCAGCAGGGTACATTGCACTGTGGGGGAAAGTTAGTGATAGATGGAACTGAACTGGAGTGGCAGGAACATCTTAGGTGGGGAGATACAGGAAGTACACAGGACCTGACCACGCACTAAGAGCCTCAAAAGTAGAAGCATGAGTTTTAAGTGGAACACTTAACAGGAAGCTGTTCCACACAGTTCATTAGAGGTTGATTGGGGCTCATTTACCTGTCAGTCAGTCGGCAGTGGCACTGCAGGCCCCTTTTAACAGGTTATATAGGAAGAGGGGTGTTTTTGATGAGCTATGAGGGTTTAGTAGTTTCTGATTGGATTCAGGCGCTAGAACTAGCATTTGCATGTAATCACCCAGAGCGCGTGTCTTTTGTCGCCCCCTGCCTGAAGGCCCAGACGTGGACACGTCAGAGCAGACCCAGAGCCTGCCCCCCACCCCCCAGAAGGAGGGGGCCCAAGAAGGAGAGAGGGAGGGGGTGGAGGGGGAGCTGAAGAAACAGGAGATGTTGGTGCAATACCTGCGGGACACCGAGAGCTTCTCCCTGCAGGTGGAAAAGGCCATCGCTGTCATCAACACCATGCTGTACTGGAAAACCACAACAGGTAGGCATGTGTACAAGTCACCCTCGGTGGACAGGCATGGACAGCAAACCATCCGAGCACTGCAGAAAATAAGCAAGAGGAATCAAAATCGTTTGAACGGCAATGCGCTCCGACGGGTCACGCGTGTCCTTGTTGTGTGCCTCAGTGGTTCAGGAGGCGGTTGAGTTCTGTGTGACGGTGTGCGAGTTCAGCGTGGCCAACTCTCTGACCGGCGTGAGGAAGATGCTGCCACTCGTGTGGTCCACGGACGCTGCCATCAAAGACGCCGTGGTCCAGGCCTACCGACGCCTCTACCTCAACCCCCAGGGGGACACCACCAGGTCGGTCAGCTCTGCCCTGCACAACCCCCCCCCCCTGCCCTCTCTCAGAGCACCGTTCAGCCTTCAATATTTCCACAGCTTCCAGTGTGATCCCAGGACGGAAAAACGCCACACTCTCACTTCCGATTGCACACATATAACACTAAAAAAAAACTCATCAAATCTCAAGAAGACTATCAAACAAGTCTCTGATGCATCCCAGCAGCTCTGGAAAACTTTAGGACCTTCAAAGCCCCATCGTCTCTGAACATACACCTTTTAGATTGGGCCCTGCTATCTTCTCGGTTTCGACAGTATCAAAGCCTTTTCACCGAAAAGCTTTAGTCCTGCGAGCAAATTAATCTTGGCACCAGCCGTCTCTCTTCAAGCCTAGGCCCAGTGGAAAGCTAACTTTCCATCAGGACTTGAAGGGGCCAATCATACCACTCCTGGGCACTACTGAAAATGGGTTTTGGTGATACTGCCTGGGCCTCGAGAATAGCTTTTCTCTCACCCTCACAGGCTGTCTGTCTGTCTGTTGTCTCCCACAGGGCCAAGGCCCAGACTCTGGTGGACAGTCTGTCTGAGCTGATGGTGGACGCCCCCTTGGGGACTGTCCAGTGTCTGGAGGAGATAGTGAGTCTCCACTTGTTACCTGTTATCAAACCTGCCCGCTCATCCACACCCCCTCTAGTACAAACTCACATTTCTGTATCTAAAATGTGTGTGTATATCTTTTTTTTTTTACACAAATACTGTCCAAGATATTCGAGGTTAAGTAAGGAAGCTTCTTGCCTAGATAACGTTGAAATCACTTGGGGTTTGGAGGCTGGTGGAGGGTGGGTTCCAGATGTGACAGCCAGCTGGAGGTGACCGTGCTGGTCGTGTGTCCTCAGGTCCAGGAGTTCTTCAGCGGCGGCAGTGTCCTGCAGTCCACCGTGGTGCAGGTTCTCTGGGAGAGGTTCACCGGGAAACGAGAGGTCTCTGGGCTCCACAGGCGAGCGGCGGTGCTTCTGCTGGGCATGGCTGCACGGTATGCGCGCGCACACACACACACACACACTTCCAAGGCCAACCCTGCTCCTGGAGATCTACCCGTCAGTTTCTACTACAGACCTGGTTGTAGCGAACATAATTCAACTTGTCAAGCGGCTAATTATTAATGAGGTGTCTTGGATTGGGGTTGGAAGGAAAACAACCGGAACTCTCCAGGAAGGCGGGGTTGCCAGACGGCCCTGCAGCGCACACCACTGACTGACTGACACATGCACACTGCATCGTGCGTCATTCCCATGCCCAGTGATGAGACCAAGGCGAATGCGAGCCAACTGAATGAGTGTGCTGGGGTCTCCCTTGCTTTGATTGGCTGGTAATCTTGGCAGTGCAGCGGAGATTTGCTGCTCTGCTGTAAGGGCCCGCCTACAGTGACCTAGCTCCGCCCACAGTGTTCCACCTGGAAAGAAACAGGGAAAACACCGGGAGGATGCTTACAGTGTGTGTGTGTGTGTCCAAGGGAGGGAGTCACCCCAGCTCATCTCAGTAACTCAGTTGGCTATGAGCTATTTCTACTTGTCTGAGGGCTACTCATTTTCTAAACTTCTTCACTTGACTCACCTGTCAAAACCACATTTCCCCCCCCCCCGCATCAACTCGACGTTTGAGGTCTACCTTTCAGCTGGCGGGCTTTGTTGTAGCCATGAGACAATGCCTCTCCTCTCCACAGCCCTCATTAGCAATTGAATAGGCGCATAGTCCCAGCTGCTCGTCATTGTAAGCTGAAGTCACGACCAGATAAATCTGGGCTCCTTGCCAGTGCTTTTCAGTGAGTGTGTGTTTTAACCCCGCCTTCCCTCAGTGTCCTTCAAAGCCACTGCTGGGAAGAGAAGGGAAAGAGAAAAGGAGTGAGAGAGCCAGAGAGCACAGTTGGACTATCTATCTCTGCAGTCCACCCACACCCTTCTCCAGCCCGCCTCCTCCCTTCCTCCACCGCCCGGCACTCCTAGCCTGTTGAACCCTTTCCGCGCTGCGCCTCACCCGGCCTCCCACGCACATGATCCGGGAGCGGGGTGGCGACTGGGGAGGGCAGGGCACGGTTTGCTCCGTGCGTGGAGGCAAAGCCCCTGCCGGCGCTCCCCCCGAGCAGCTTCGACCTCCACGTCCAACTGCACCCCCTCCTCCTCCTCCTGTGTGTGTGTGTGTGTGTGTGTGTGTGTGTGTGCTTCTGTGCACTTGGATAAAGGGCCACTACATGTTTAAAAAACATCTATGGGAGAAGTAGCACCAGAAATTCTTCTCTTAAGTGCACATATGGAGATGGAGAGCTTTGCTTTTACGGACAGTCTAACGTGTGTGTGTGTGTGTGACCCACAGTGCTGAGAAGGAGGTGGTTCTTAGTAACCTGGACACCCTTTGCTCTGTGGCTCTGGGAGAAAAGGTGACTGAAGACTTCTTACTGGCCAGAGATACGGTCATCACCATCTCCAGCATCACTGACCATGTCCGGGTATGGACACACACACACACACACTCACACACACACACACTCTTGCGTAGACGTTTATTGCTGCGCTGTGTTTGTGACCGTACGTTTTGACTGTGCTCTCAGCAATCCAAGGGAGCGCCGTTCAGACTGCCTCAGGATCATCAGTTGTTTTCCTGCCTCACCCAGGCTGTCGCAGAAGGTACACACACACACACACACACACAGTTACTAGTAATATTAGTTTGGGCTTCCTGATATGGAGCCTGAGTGGCTTGGTTGGTGTTTCCTCCACCCCTCGCTGGCTGATGGCTCCGCCCCCTGCAGGTGTGGTGATGTCAGACCCTCACTGGCAGAGCTTCATGGAGCAGGCCGTCCGGCTGCTCTACTTCCTGTCCGAGTCCCCAGACCAGCTCTGTTCCCGCCTCCTCCAGCGCTCCGCACGCCTCCTATTGGACCAGATCACGGAGGGCGGGGAGACGAACAAGGATGTCAGCCAACTGCAGGGCGGCTCTCAGGATTCCCAGGAAGATCAGGGTGAACAAGGTGGGATGTCGCTTTTCGGAGTGAAAAACGAATACCTCAGCAGAAAGTGTGTCCCCCCCCTCTGTCGTTTCCATAGAAACATTTTCATCTGTTCTCTTTTCCATCCCTGTTTGGTCACAGCTTCATTGTGTCCCTCCTCCCTCCCAGTAGCCTAGACATGTTAAAGCTCTTCTTACAGATCCTGTCTCTGTCCTGGTGTGTCTCTGTCCCACAGTGAGCTGTGTCTCCCTGGCCCAGCTGTTGTCTCTGTCCTCACCTGTCCTGGTGTCTCTCTGTCCCACAGTGAGCTGTGTCTCCCTGGCCCAGCTGTTGTCCCTGAGTGGCAGCGTGGCCTTCTGGCAGGTGTCCCACCTGGAGCGCAGCGTGAGCGCAGAGCTGCGGCGCAGACGAGGAGAGAGGGAGGAGAGGGAGGAGAAGGGCTCCTCCAGCAAGACCAAGGTCAGTCTGGCCTGAGGAACATCACCTCAGAGACAGAGCAGACAACTGGCTCGTGTTCACACGATGCCAAACAGACCACAGTGTTTCCCATACATTGATTTATGCACAAGTTTTTTCTTTTGCTTTGGTTAAAAGCATCTGCTACTTGAGTATAACGTGACCACGAGCCCTATCATCCAGTGCCGTTTAAGGTGATTCATCAGTAGCAGCGGTACTCACGTACGCTTCAACTGTGATTAGCGTGACACTGAAGAATTGTGTTCAAATTGAGAGACGTGACATTTGGCGCCCCGTAGAGGAGGGTTATTAACCTGTAGAGGAGGGTTATTAACCTGCCAATCAGGACGCAGCTCCCCTCAGTGGGAGGGCCTTAATGAGTCCTGTTCTGTTTGCAGGAGAAGGAGATTGACAGGTGGTGTTGACTCACACCCATCGGGGGTTTGTCATTCCTTGTCCTCAAGCTTCCTTGGTATAATAATAGTAGGAGTCCTTTTCAAAATGTTGAAAGTTCTGAGAAGTTGTTGTATTAACAGACAGTTGATCTGTCGTAGTCCAGGCTTGGGATCACTAGTAGGGTTTGGGCTTTGACACGATAAGCTGCCTTCGGTCCATACGTGCATCCTAGCAGTGCATGTGTCTGACGTGGACGTTACCTCGACAGCAAGCGGCCAATGAGAGTGCCGTGGAGGAGGAGTTAGGGCTGATGGGCGCCTCGGCCGAGGACACGGAGGCGGAGCTTATCCGGAAGATCTGCGAGACCGAGCTGTTGGCCGGTGAGACGCGTTCTGCTGTCATGTCTCCTGACGGACCTCAGTGCTCCCTCACGGTGATCCTAACCCCCCCCACCCCCTGTGTGTGTGTCTCAGAGGAGGGGCTTCTGTGTGTGTTCCTGCCCCTGCTGGTGAAGGTGTGCAGCTTCCCAGGGCGGTACTCCCACCCCCAGCTCACCACCGCTGCCTGCCTGGCTCTCTCCCAGTACATGATGATCAGGTGAGTCCCTGTCCTCTAAGGCCACAGCCGCCAGGACAATCACTGTGTGTGTGTTGGTGTAACCCCCATCTGCAAGTCACCTGTCTGCCTGTGCCAGCTCCTCAGTGTGTGACCTGTGTCTGCCTGTGCCAGCTCCTCAGTGTGTGACCTGTGTCTGCCTGTGCCAGCCCCTCAGTGTGTGAGGAGCATGTTCGGCTGCTGTTCACCGTGCTGGAGCGCTCCTCCCTGCCCGTCGTCAGGGCCAACGCCATCATCGCCCTGGGAGACCTCACCGTCCGCTTCCCCAACATTCTGGAGCCTTGGACCCAGAACCTATACGCCAGGTCAGTCTCTCTCTCTGTCTCTCTCACTCTGTCTCTCTCTCTCTGTCTCCCTCACTCTGTCTCTCTCTCTCTGTCTCACTCACACTCTCTGTCTCTCTCTGTCTCCCTCACTCTGTCTCTCTCTCTCTCTCTCTCTCTGTCTCACTCACACTGTCTCTCTGTCTCCCTCACTCTGTCTCTCTCTGTCTCACACTCTCTCTCTGTGTCTCTTTTTCACACTCATATGCGTGCACACACACACACAGAGGACTTTGCTATACTCCTTGACATGGTTCCGCACGCACACACACACACTTGTTGTTGTGACAGAACCGCGTCTGTTGACGACAGTCCTGCAGCAGAAGGCTGTGGGCGCCGTCAAGCCTTGTCGTTGTGGAACGTGATGGAAGAGCAGACAAGACAAACCTAATCAACCTGCTGTGTGGGTTTTGCCCCAGCCCTATCCAATCACATCCCATCAACACTTACATGACAGTCGCCTTCGTCCCAGCTGCCCACTGACTGATCTCCAGAGTTTCCTTAGCCTGTAAAGTTCCACCTCTGTCATACTGCTCCCTTAAACTGGAAGGTTGTGGAGAGCTGTGTTTGCTCGGTGGGGGGGGTTCTCCATCGCATGTGGATTTCAGATGTGTTCTGCCCTCCCTTTCTCCTTTAAACGAACAGAGATCTACTCTGTGATCTGTCAGAGGCCTTCTCACATCACTCTGCATTCTGACCCCCCCCTCCCCTCGCCGTTGCCCTAGCAACCCAACGGAGCCCTGGAGCTCTGTAATATGCCGCCCTGCGCCGCGACACCGCCCTGCCAGTGGGCGATGGAGTCCAGAACCAAAGAGGAGGGGTAATTATACTGGGGGGGGGGGGGGGAGAGGGAGGTGAAGGTACTCCTGATACTCTGTTGTCTCTCGCCCTCTGGGGTGAGGGGGGGGTCTTTGTAAAGAACCTAGCGTTGATTGCATGGTTGTTCCACCTACGTGGACACACGGTCTGAAAGCGTCCCCTCTTCCCGAGAACAAGAACCAGAGGCTGGTCTCTCTCCCAGCTGCTCCACCCTCTCTTGGACAGGTTCTGTTGGGGTTCATTATGATGGTCAGTCGTCCCTTTGGCACAAGCTGTGTTGGTGTAAAGGAAACTGGCGTTAATTCTCTGGCTTTGTTGGAAGAATTCCCTTTATAGTTTGTAGTCATTAAAGACTTCAGAGTGTTCTCTAATGTAGAAACACGCCGTCCTCCTTCACAGTCCTGCAGGGCCCCGATAAGGGTTTTAACAAGTCATGACTAGTGTTCCTTCTGTTAGGTGTGATCGTGTGAAGCTGTGTCTTCAGGCTTCACTCTGGATTATGGGCAAGCTGTCAACACACACACACACGACCCCAAGTCACGATCCGCTTCTGGAATACATACATTTTATGAGCCGTTTCAGTTGGGTCAATGTGGCAGACTCAAATATTTATTATTGTGAAATGTTTTAATAATAATGCCTCCTTAGCCTTTTAAATGCAGAAAAATCCCCGGACTCACCATGTCTTCCCCCCCGCCCAGACTGAGCGACGAGAACCCGTCGGTGCGGCAGACGGCGGTGACGGTGCTGACGCAGCTGGTGTTGAAGGACGTCCTGAAGGTCAAAGGTCAGGTCAGTGAGGTGGCCGCCCTGCTCCTGGACCCGGAGACTCACATCGCCAGCCTCGCACTCAACTTCTTCAACGAGCTCGCCTCCAAGGTACACACACGCACACACATCCCACCGTCGCACGTCGGGAACCAGTGTGTGAAGTCTGCTGGTGTCTTTAGCTCTCCTTGCAATATCAGGCAGATGTCCTGCGCTAGCATCAAGTTCTACAAAAGACTGATGCATATATTTTAGTCAGTACATCCAAGCTGTATGAAGTCAGGGAAACGCCCTGCACCCCTAACCCCCCTCAGATGCCCTGCTCTGACCACACCCTGCTCTGACCACACCCTGCTCTGACCACACCCTGCTCTGACCATGCCTCCCCCAGGACAACGCCATCTACAACCTGCTGCCGGACATCATCAGCCGGCTGTCAGATCCAGAGAGAGGCATGAACGAGGTGGACTTCCACACCATCATGAAGTGAGTGAGCCTGGGGGGTGGGGGGGGAAGGGTTCTAATGTAATTCTAGTCATGAGCATCCTCTTTGATCATCCAATAGAGATACTTGACCTTTTGAAAGGGTGTGTTCCCTGTGTATGTGTGTGTGTGTGTGTGTGTGTGTGTGTGTGTGCGTCGCCCACCGAGCGTGAGCTCTCCCAGCCTGGATCCTCCCTGTGGATGACTTGGCATGCAGGGTCCACGTTGGTCTGCCCCCGGCTGGGAGGCGTGCTGAGTACGATGTGTGAGGCTGACGCTGCTGGTGCACGCCGAGCTGAGTGTCATTGTTGTCCTGCTTCCCGCCTCTTAGGCAGCTGTTCTCCTACATCACCAAGGAGAGACAGACCGAGTCCCTGGTGGAGAAACTGTGTCAGCGCTTCAGGACCGCCAAGTGAGCTCAACCCTGTGTGTGTCTCTCTCTCTCCTTCCCTCTCTGTCTCCCTCTCTCTCCTCTGTGTCTCTCCCTCTCTCTCCTCTGTGTCTCCCCCTCTCTCTCCTCTGTGTCTCTCCCTCTCTCTCCTCTGTGTCTCTCCCTCTCTCTCCCTCTCTCTCCCTCCCTTGGTGCCATCTCTCTGTGTGCCATCTTCACTCCTCCTCTCCATCTCCTTTCTCTTACAGCCTACCTCATCATCTTCTCTGTGTCTAGTCTCCCTCCTGAAGAGCAGGCCTGACAGGGAGGGGGCCTGGGCTGTGGGGGAACATTGTGTGGGAGAGTGAAAAAAATACTTGAATACTAAAAAAACATATCTAAGCAATGGATGAAGATACAAATGTAACTTTGCATAACATTTTAAAATTGCTTAAAAATTGCATACAATGTATGATCATTGGAGGAATATTGGTTTAAAAAGAAGTTTCTGTAGTCTACGTTCTCACTCCATCCTTCTGTCCTCCACGCTCCCCTTTGACGACGCTTTAGTCAGTTCCTCTGAGTTTGTAGAGATGTGTCTGCTCTGGGATGCTGGCAGTGAGGGCTGAGTCACAGACAGAGTAAGGGCAGATCAGACATATATTATATCAGACCGCGGCCAAGAACGGCCACTAGAATGAGATTATCCAAATGCCAGGTCGAAAAGACAACCAAAAAGACAGCAATTGGCAAACAACCCAAAAGACACCAAAGTCATTTTGTCCTGAATCCTCAATGACCCCCCCCCCCCCCCAGCAGCTTCCCCCTCGTCCTCACCCCCCTCTCCCCCCCCTCAGCAGCTTCCCCCTCGTCCTCACCCCCCTCTCCCCCCCCCTCTCCAGGACGGAGCGTCAGTGGTGTGACCTGGCCGTGGCCCTGTCCCTGCTGGCCATGTGCGAGCGGGGCCTGAAGAAGCTGCAGGAGGGCTGGGAGTGCTACAGCGACAAGCTGACCGAGCTGGGCGTGTACCAGCCTCTGCTCTCCATCACCGCCAAGCTGCGCCGCGGGGCCAAGCCCCTGCTCAGGGTACACCCCCACCATCACCACCACAGCCTCTACAACTCCCTTTATTCCACTTGCATAAACACTGATTTCAGAAGGACAGAAGGGTACACGTGTCGTAGGCCACCATGCTATTGGCAAACTGATTGTGGATTTTCAAACCAAATAAACACCTCCAGTGTGGAGGGCCAGGCACCATGGTCACCTCCAGTGTGGAGGGCCACGCATCATGGTCACCTCCAGTGTGGAGGGCCACGCATCATGGTCACCTCCAGTGTGGAGGGCCAGGCACCATGGTCACCTCCAGTGTGGAGGGCCAGGCACCATGGTCACCTCCAGTGTGGAGGGCCAGGCACCATGGTCACCTCCAGTGTGGAGGACCAGGCATCATGGTCACCTCCAGTGTGGAGGGCCACGCATCATGGTCACCTCCAGTGTGGAGGGCCAGGCACCATGGTCACCTCCAGTGTGGAGGGCCAGGCATCATGGTCACCTCCAGTGTGGAGGGCCAGGCATCATGGTCACCTCCAGTGTGGAGGGCCACGCGTCATGGTCACCTCCAGTGTGGAGGGCCAGGCATCATGGTCAGATCTGAGAGCAGCGAGATGAGACTGTTGCCCTGAGCCTGATGACCCCCTCCCCCCTCCAGGCCCAGGTGGAGGAGTTTGAGAAGAGGCTCACTGCAGTGCATACGCGGGGGCTGGAGAACGTGGAGAGCCCCGAGATGGAGGAGAGCCGCAGGGAGGGAAGCGACAACACCGTCTCACGCACCCCACTGCCGGCCAGGGGGAGGGGGCGGGCCAAGAGGGGTCAGTACACACACACACACACCCCTGCTGGCCAGGGGGCGGGGGCGGGCCAAGAGGGATCTGTGCACTCCCGCACACAACGTAAACACAAATTTTCTTTCTTTTATTGTTGAGTGTTTTTGTTGACCTAAAGTCTCTAATTGAATTTGCTCCCAGGTCAACCAAAACCCTCTGTGTCCAGTCACAATGACGATAGTGACTTTGCTACACCCAAACCAAGCCGCAAGTCCTCCAGGAAAGCAGTCATTACCTTCAGCAGTGACGAAGAAGAGGAGGAGGAAGAGGGTGAGTCAGCATGTTGATGATGAACATCCGAGTTCAGATTTTAAAATCAGAAATCATATTTTTTTCTAAACTGCTGTTTTTTTTTTTTTTTTTCAACAACCAATCAGATGCTGTCATGGCGGAGAGTGAGACCCCCAAGGTGACCACTCCCATTGGCCGAGCATCCCGACGCGCTCGCCTCCGACACTGAGCTCCACTTCATCTTTCCTACTCTAGACTGTGTTCCTTATTCTGTTTATCTTGCGCTTTTTTTCTTTTTTTTTACGTAGCATTTCCAGTGTTTGATATCCATGTCAGGGTCTTTTTTATTCTTTTAATATTTTATCTTTCTTTGTATATTTTAAACGTTGCTCGAGCGATCACTGAGATGAGTCCTTCAAGCCATGGAGTTGCATGGAGACATTTTAATAAACTGGTTTGATGTGAACCCCTCGGCCCATCTGTGCTTTCTTTCTACTCGCTGGCCAACTGAAAGCATGCATATGTTAGCAAAATCACAGTGAATTCAACAGATGGGAGTGTGTGGCTGTTAAGGGTGTGTGTGTGTGTGTGTGAGTGATCATTTCCAGTAGACACAGATTTATACCCTCATTATAGGGAGTGCTGAATGCCCCTTGGTATCACATGTTTGTACAGTGGCGTGTTTGTGTGCGTTGGGGTTTACAGACCGCCACAGCTTGGCCCGGCAGGCTCGTCTCTCTCTGCTCACCCTCTTCATCCTGCATGTCACCTTCAGGATGATTTCACATCGCTTGTTTTCAGCTGCAGCGTTCTGCTCCTCGCCTACAAAAAACTTGTACATTTCAGGAAGGTCTTGACACAAACTAAAACTGATGCTCGTAAGTTTTCTCTTTGCTGGTTTTATCTCGTGTCCTCTGCTCCGCCATCCACTGGGTCCCTCCTCCTCCTGTTCTGTGCTGCGTCTTCTCCGACTGCCCCCCCCTCCATCCCTCACTCCTTTTCCCTGCATTGACATCACCAGGCATTTCATCTCCCCCCACCCCTCCCCCCTCTTCTCTTTTGTAGCTAATCTCTCTCGCCCACTCCCTCTCCCACGCACTCCTCTCCTAAAAGACAAGTGTGTATCTGTCGTTGAGTTATGTAATGGATAAACAACACCTTTCTGTCTTTCGTCTGAAGTTTGCTTCGCGAAACCTCACGCGCACGACAACGTACGCTGCGGTGTACGACCGATGGCGAAGGTGTGTCGTGTTTGGTTCACCCGTGTGTGTGTGTGTGTGTGTGTGTGTTGGAAAGAGTCGTGCTTGCTGGTGGTGTTGCAGAAAGACTGCAGGGAAGACAGAAGGCAGATGGCACTGACAGACTGTAACTCAGCCAACTGAGAGAAGTTCGTCCAAACACACACAGGGGGAAGAGGGCACCCCCTATATTACACACAGAAGACTAGAGGGAGAAAAGCCAGTACACAATATTACGAGTGAGCAGCCACTACAAACACAAAAGACCGGGCCTTTTACAAACAGAACTAAGCCAGGACAGGGGTTAGCCTCCGCTGGAGTAGGTGTGAGGATGAAGGGAGCGACTAGGAGAGATGATGTAGGTCTGACAGGAGGAGATACAGAACGGGAACCACGTGGAGAAATCTGCAGTAGAGAGCAGCGCAATGTCCCTGTCCACCCTCATGATGTCCCTGTCCACCCTCACGATGTCCCTGTCCACCCTCACGATGTCCCTGTTCACCCTCATGATGTCCCTGTCCACCCTCATGATGTCCCTGTCCACCCTCATGATGTCCCTGTTCACCCTCATGATGTCCCTGTTCACCCTCACGATGTCCCTGTTCACCCTCACGATGTCCCTGTTCACCCTCATGATGTCCCTGTTCACCCTCTCACGATGTCTCTGTTCACCCTCTCATGGTGTTGGCCGGTCCCCTGACATCACAGGCTTCCGAGCGAGCGGGGGGGGGGGGACACACACACGTTGGCACCGGAGTCTCTTGTCTGGTCACCTTGGTAAAAAAACAAAAAACAAACAGCCCTTCCGACGGTATGACATCATTCCAGTGGCTGAAGTGTGAGTGCGGTGATGGGGGGGGGGGGGGCATTGGCAGTATAAACCCAGAGCATCATCAGACGGTAGCAGTATCACTAGGCCACTGCCAAGGGAACAAAAACGCAACAGGCAAACCCATCCTTTCAATACCATCACTAGGAGAGACCATCAGAGAGAGAGAGAGAGAGAGAGAGAAAGGAGGGGCCAAGCGAGAGAGATAGTGATGCTTTCAGCAGGTGCCAAAAAGTGAGAGGTAGCTGAGCGAAGAAGAGAGAGCGATGGAAAGCAGCCTGTGAGAGCAGAGAGACCTGAAGCTTCGGACAAAACAAAGACGAGACGTGAGTTTGACCTGGAGGACGGATTATTTGAAGTGTTTCTCATTTTGCATGCTTAAGGCATTAACTTGAATGAATTGTAGCATATTTGAGAATAATTATTTTTCGTTCCACCTTTTCTTTGTGTGGCAAATATATTTGAGGATTCAGATTGAAGTGTTTGTTCAGATTGAAGTGTTTGTGCTGAAACATCTACGTTTTAAAAAACATCCAGTTTTCATTCTGTTATGTCAAATGTTTTATTATGCATGAACAGTTTACTACAGTCTCCTCTCTCACTTGGTAATATATACACTCAGTATAATTACATCACATTGTACTTCATCATTAAACAAAGGTTGCATGTCTTTAGAATATCATTAATTAAAGGCTATTATGTATAGTATGAATGGATTGTTGAAGGAGACCTTTGTCTACAGAAAAACATGACAAAGGTTTCATGTTGTGGTATTTAGTTAAATTCTCCTCTACATCAAATTCACATCAAGAACTCAGCTTTGTGTGTGTTTGTGTGTATACCCAGTGTGTTTGTGTGTGTGTATAATCAGTGTGTGTGTTTGTGTAGTCGTATTTAGACTGTTTCCCTGCATCGTCGCTGCCGCCCTCCTTTCACTGCTGCCATGCTGTGTCCAGTGGTGCTCTGTGCGACGCTGGTCTTACTGACCCCCCTGGAGCCGTCCGAGGGGCGCGCCCTGCACCCCTCCCCTGAAGGACTCCAGGTACAGAGGCAGGGGGCAGGTGTGGAACAAGGGCTGGGGAAGACAGGACTCTGGGGATGGAATATAAGCTGGATTCACGAGGGAGAAGACAGGGCGAAAGGGGAATGGGTGAGACAGCTGAAGGGTTAGGCAGATAGGGAGGAGAATATGATCATGAGAAAGGGTTGATCACATGGGCGTTGTTTCCTTTAATGAACCTTTTGGGGTTTTTTTTTTTTCCCTCCATGCCAGTTTGTTGAGCAGTTTCTGGAGCGTTATAACGACCTCCTCAACCTGAATGATCTGGAGAATGCAGCGAGCAACCAACCTGAAGAGCCTTCTGATTACACCAATGGGGTCAAAGTTGCCGAATATCCCAAATGGGCCAACCTACCGGGAGCCCAGGAAGACAGCGCCTGGCTCCGCCTGTTAAAGGTAGCTCTGGCCAATCAGAAGCGAGCTGAACCAGACAGGTCACGACGGGCGTGGAACAGGGGATGCTTCGGCCTGAAACTGGATCGGATCGGTTCTATGAGCGGATTGGGCTGCTAGTCTAAGGAAGAGGGGCGAGAGACTGACACAACTAGTGAAGTAAAAAGAAACGGCTACACACATACACACACACGTACACACACACACACACACACAGAGGCACACACACACACACACAGACAAAAAGGAAAAGAATGTGAGCGTTGATGATGTCCACACATAGTGTAGTGTATACTTGCTGTTTTGCTTATGTGATTCAATGAAGCGTAGCGCAAACATGACTGTGTCTTGGCTGCTGAAAAAAGGGTGCGGTAGTTCTGTTTGATTCTTTGTTTTTTAAGTGTGCATTCATTTTTAACAAATAGTACATCTAGTTTGGAAGATATTTGAGGAGTGTTCAAGTGGAGCTGTGGTTCTATGTGATTATGTCTGTGTTGTTTTTACAGTGCACTTTATTTAGGAATGTAGTTGAGACTGTGTCCTTCCTAGCTAATATCAATGTCATTCTTTTGTAAGGAATTGCTTTTCTTTTCTTTTTTTTGCATGTCTGAGGGTCACAGTATATGTTGACAAATATATCTGTAGTTTGCTCTTTTTTGGGGGGGGCAAAAATTTTGCATGCAAAATAAACACATTCCAAAATCTATTTTTGAGTCTGGATTACTTCATGTCAATCTGCCTATTTCTTTACTGTCAGAATTCACCCAGCAACCTACCTCACCCTACACTCAGCCTTTCAAACCGACATGCGCCAAATGCTCGATTCACGCCTTTCTGTTCGAATTACAGCTGCACCATCTCAACAGCAGATATTTTTGCCTCCGTTACTACAGGCGCTTTATTAAATTTGCCACGAGGGGGCTGAGGGAGGGTAAAGAGGTTCCCCAGAGCTGAATTAACAAGAAATGGGCGTTTGTGTGGGTGTGCTGATTAGTGGGCTGGCTTACCACTCTGTGGCTGTCTCATCGAGATGAGATGATGCACCCGGCAATGATATCCCCACTCCATAGTTTAATCAAACATCATTTGGATTGGTTACAGCCCTGTGTGTCCTCAGAATGAAGGATCTGTCCAAATAGCAGTGAAGTAGATATTATAGGAGAGTGTTAATCATAAGCTTTTGTTTCTTACAATGTCTCATGAAGGCGCAGAATGACTGATCGTTTAGATGGTGGCTGAACAGTATCTTCCATGTCTCCTGGTGGTATCCGTGGGTGTTGGGTCGGTGGTAGGATGTTGTTGGTCATGTCTCTGTCTAACAGGTGGGATGGAAGAGGTTAACTCGGGTCAGAAAATGGAGAAGTGCAATGTTTGACAGCAGCACTAGATGTCCGTCTATCTCCGGTGATCCCGCACACCTGAAGTGGACTCCGGACTGTGAACTGGCCTGGATTTCAGACGCTCGCAAACTGATCGTCTTGGCAAGGTACACCTTTCTACTCTACCTGCCCCTGGCTTGCTATTTGTGGCTGAGTGGATTATAACCGTGCAGTCACTGTATGATAACATTTTACATGAAAGAAAAAGTATCAACACTTTCTTTCCTACCAACTGTGTTCATTAAACACCGTTTTTTCTGAGAGCTGATGACACAGAGGCAATTTACCTCACATTTACATGTAGTCATTTAGCAGACACTCTTATCCAGAGCGACTTGCAGTAAGTACAGGGACATTCTCCCCAATGCAAGTAGGGTGAAGTGCCTTGCCCAAGGACACATTTGGCATGGCCGGGAATTGCCCAAGGACATATTTGGCATGGCCGGGATTCGAACTGTCAATCTTCAGATTACTAGCCCGATTCCCTAACCACTCAGCCATCTGACCCCCACCTCAGTTATAAATGCTCTGTAGTCCCATGGGAGACTTTCAGGACGGGGGGAGGGGGGGGGGGGGGGGGTAGATGTTACAAGGATCTAGCGGAGGCTTACACAGTGTGTTTCTTGACTAGTGAGCGTGCTCTGTGCGTGGAGAGACCCAGGGTCTGTCTGCAGGACCCGGCTGTGTTGAACAACACATACCATGACCCCGCATTGAGCCGGCCCATCTGGCTCTGCACTAAAAACAGCCTGACCTTTACTTCACCTCTTTGACCTTATGATGTGTAGCAGGGGGCCAAGGCTGGCGTGGGTCGTGGGCGGCAGTTCAGCTATGCCCAGGCTGCTGGCTGGAGTCCCTGAATCGGGTGACAACCATCAGGGCTGAAGAATGTGCAGCCAGAACAGTGTGGCATGGTAACTGCATGTCACGCATGTGCTGGATGTTACGTTTTGTTACAAAGCATGTCAGGCTGCCTGGTATCCCCTCACGACCGTTGCTGTTGCCATGACGGTCATGAACGGTGCAATTGTAGTCTGGATGTTGCCCCTTGGGGCTTTGTGGGAGCCCCATGAACAGGTCTGAGTTAAAAGACCCAAACACATCGGGTCACATCTGACTGTGGGGGGCCTGTTGAAGGACGTTTTGTCTCTAACACACGTTCTAACACACGTTCTAACACACGTTCTAACACACGTTCTAACACACGTTCTAACACACGTTCTAACACACGTTCTGACACATTCTAAAACGTTCTAACACACGTTCTAACAGGTTCTAACACATGTTCTATGGGGATGTGCTCGGACTGCATGCTAACCAGCCAGTCCAGAGAGACTGCCCTCTCAGAGAGACTGCCCTCCAGAGAGACTGCCCTGGTGCAGGTGGTGTGAACGAGAGAGAGAGAACGGAGTGAGGAGGGAGAGAAGGGTCATGGTCTTTGGGTGGTAAATGTCACACTCAGGAGGATGGAGATTTGATCCCCGGCCCTCGACTTGAGGAGGCCTGCTCTGTCTCTCGTCTGAGAAGGTCAGCAATGAACCCTCTCTTTTTTCACCCCTGAACTGTAGTAAAGGTTTGGAAGTTAGAAAAAACCTTTGCTGTTGGAATGACATTGCACAAAGCAAGCAAACATATTGGGGAAATCAGCAGACACGTTATTGGTGGAAGCCTTGAGTGAATCAAAGACGTTGCATTCCTTAGATTGCGATCTGCAGTGCAACAGAAATCACAGTCAATGCACCAAATTAATCAATCAATTCTCTGTCACCTGAATATTTTCCTGTGCAACCATGATAACTCAGGACGCACGTGACTTAAAATGAAAACGTTTTCTAACGTCTGTGTAATTATGAAAGTCAATTTAATAGGCGCCTTGACGACATACCTTCGAATCGGCCAGTCATCGCCGTCTTACGACCTTGACATTAAAAGGGGGCGGGGCGGAGAACAATGTCCACAAATGGGAGGAGCGTGACCGGTGGAAGAGTACAAATTGACAGCGCACCTTTGCAGGTCCTCACTCACCCGAAGTCGAAATAACGTCCAGAGGCATCTCACAAACGGTAAATAACAAACTGGCAATTTGTTTTATCGGAACTCATGCAAACCATAGACTCGAGAAATTATGCGTTTCACGTTTTTAGTTTAGTTGTCTCAACTTCTAAAAAGCTAATTATTGTTTTAGTTGTGGTATCCTACTGTGTGTTTCTTTACCCAACAATGTTTGAATAGGCTACTGTCGTTTTTCATTAACTAAAGTAATCTCCGTATTAAAAGGTCATAGCTTTCAAATTGTTGATTGCAAAATGCTGCTGCTGCTTAAATCAGTTGTAGTCTAACCGGAAACATGAAACCTCTGTTGCATGTAATAATATAACCTAAAAGGTTACGATCTTGGAATGGCCTCCCAGTAGGAGTTGCAATAGCCTACTGTTAAGTTACATCCTAGGCTACCCAATATATAAACTTATCAGAACCGTTTATGTATATCGCTTTTGTTCACCCGCTTCTGAAACATCGGAGTAGGAGAATATTTGTGCCATCACGTAGGCCTACAGGGCAGTCATGAGGTGAACACGATTGGTAGTCTGTAGAAGTGTCCATCACGTTTGTCTATTTCTCTACAGAGGACTATACCCAATCAGACAACATGGTGAAAGTTGGTATCAATGGGTAAGATTTCTTTCTTTGTTTTTTTTGTTTTTTTTTTGCATGACGTTGACTAACCAAACAGGAGACTAAATAATGGCACACACACACATCTAGTAAGAAATAAACTTGAATCTACAAAGATAGGCCTGCAACTTGTTCTAGGAAATTGGGCCTTGTCTCCTTTGAATGGGGTGATTAATCTAAATGGAAATGTAAGATGCATGTAACATGCATGACTACACTGGCATGAACCTTTTGCTATCTGAAGAGTTTAGCTTTTACCCTTCTCTATGCTTGGCTCATGAGTATCAATCTGTTTTTAGCTAACCTTTTAGCCAACTGTTAGTATTGAGCAGGCAGCACACTGATGCTAAACCAGGCATATGAGTTAAGTTGGGTTGTGTGGAAGACGCACACAACCTAGGGCAATCACCTGTTTTCCCTTCTGATCTTTGAACTTTGGTCCCTTCTGATCTTTGAACTTTGGCCTCTTGTTTTTCTTCCTTGACTTGATGGTGGTTCAATAAGTGATTTTGTTTTGTGTCAAACTAGACGTTATCACAACAGTAGAAATGCTGTCTACTTGGGCATAACCCATTATCAGAATAGTGATCTTGCTTTTCTACTCCCATATCTCCCCACCCTCCTTCCATATTTATTTAATTTGTTTCCTACCCATGTCTCTCACCCACCTCCTCCTGCCTCTGTCTCCCCCCCCACCCCCTCAAGTGATCACCCCTGTTATTCCCTACACTGAGGCTGGTGTGTAACAGATAGTTCTGGACTTGGTTAAACAGTAACTCCCCTACTGATCAAACAGCTCACTGTCGTCACTGGAACGATTACCACATTATAGATTCATCTCGACTTTACACCCCAGAGGAAAGTGGGGGGGAGGGGGGAGGAGATAGAGAAGCCAGCCACACAGCTGCTTGCTTTGCAACACACCTCTCTGCTCCTCCTATTGGACCCTGTCCTCACTCTCTCCCTTTCTCTCCCTTCTCTCTCCCTTCCTCCCCTTCTCTCTCCCTTCCTCCCCTTCTCTCTCCCTTCCTCCCCTTCTCGCTCCCTTCCTCCCCTTCTCTCTCCCTTCCTCCCCTTCTCTCTCCCTTCCTCCCCTTCTCTCTCCCTTCCTCCCCTTCTCTCTCCCTTCCTCCCCTTCTCTCTCCCTTCCTCCCCTTCTCTCTCCCTTCCTCCCCTTCTCTCTCCCTTCTCTCTCCCTTCTCTCTCCCTTCTCTCTCCCTTCTCTCTCCCTTCTCTCTCCCTTCTCTCTCCCTTCTCTCTCCCTTCTCTCTCCCTTCTCTCTCCCTTCTCTCTCCCTTCTCTCTCCCTTCTCTCTCCCTTCTCTCTCCCTTCTCTCTCCCTTCTCTCTCCCTTCTCTCTCCCTTCTCTCTCCCTTCTCTCTCCCTTCTCTCTCCCTTCTCTCTCCCTTCTCTCTCCCTTCTCTCTCCCTTCCTCCCCTTCTCTCTCCCTTCCTCCCCTTCTCTCTCCCTTCCTCCCCTTCTCTCTCCCTTCCTCCCCTTCTCTCTCCCTTCCTCCCCTTCTCTCTCCCTTCCTCCCCTTCTCTCTCCCTTCCTCCCCTTCTCTCTCCCTTCCTCCCCTTCTCTCTCCCTTCCTCCCCTTCTCTCTCCCTTCCTCCCCTTCTCTCTCCCTTCCTCCCCTTCTCTCTCCCTTCCTCCCCTTCTCTCTCCCTTCCTCCCCTTCTCTCTCCCTTCCTCCCCTTCTCTCTCTTGTACCGCTGTGCTGTATTGCAACAAGGTGTAAAAGTTGTCAATAAGGATTGTCAAGTACCAGCAACCCATCTTGTTGTGCTATGATTCCAAAATCTGCATAAAGAATGACAAATATGGTATAACGCACGCTGTCATGCATTATTACACATAGGTTGCATTTCTGAGTTGAATTTAGACCTGCTCTCTATGGACAATTTATGTCGACTGAGAACTACGTGACATTGCACTACCCTCTAGTGGCCAAACAAGGGAACAACCTTTTTTCCTTGTGCTCTTCAGATTTGGCCGCATCGGCCGCCTGGTGACCCGTGCTGGATTCAGCTCCAAGAAGGTTGAGATTGTGGCCATCAATGACCCCTTCATCGACCTGGAGTACATGGTGAGTGTTGTCCAACCAGCCCCAGGCTTCCATGGGGTCATGGAAGGCTCTAGAAATGTAGACTTGAGCCATAGGCACCACTGAGTTGTTGACCCAAGAGTTTTCCTGTGAGGTTTTGTTTTTCTCCTTGACAGTTTGGATTGGCTGAGGGGTAGTTCTGCGGGTGTATGTGCAGCCCTCTGTGAAAGGGCTATACAAATGCATTTGTTGATTTGAACCTCCCCACTTCTCCACAGGTCTACATGTTCAAGTATGACTCCACTCACGGCCGCTACAAGGGTGAAGTCAAGGCGGACAACGGCAAGCTGGTCATCGACGGACATGCCATCACCGTGTTCCACGAGTGAGTACCTCGCCAAATCTTAAGTTACATTGGGGTTAACATTACGGTTATCTGACCTGCCCCACCCCCACACAGGAGGGACCCTACTGCCATCAAATGGGGAGAGGCTGGTGCCGAATACGTGGTCGAGTCCACAGGCGTGTTCACCACCATCGAGAAGGCTTCTGTACGTATTCCTTCCTCTTGTGTGGCCGACCAGACACAGACCCACACACACACACACACACGAGTGAGACCATGAGACATTACCCTTGAGTAATCACTCTTCCTTGCTTTCTCCCCCCCCTCCCCTCTCCCAGGCCCACTTGAAGGGCGGTGCCAAGAGGGTGATCATCTCCGCCCCCAGCGCCGACGCCCCCATGTTCGTCATGGGCGTCAACCACGAGAAGTATGAGAACTCCCTCAAGGTTGTCAGGTGAGGCCCAACACCCGTCACTCTCGGATTATTCGCGTTAATCCTGAGAACTAAACGAGGACGCGCTTCTCATGATCCTTCTCTAGTGAGCGTGCTCAGTTATTGTACCTCATGTTGTTCTTGCTCTTCCCCAACAGCAATGCTTCCTGCACAACCAACTGCCTGGCACCCCTGGCCAAGGTCATCAACGATAACTTCCACATCATCGAGGGTCTTATGGTTCGGATTACAACACAACACCTAGGGAACACAATCTCCTAGAGAGGGCTTAATCTGACACAACACCGGCTTGCCCTCATCTAAAGCACGGAAACCAGGCGCAGCAGATTTAACATCATCATTCTACCTCTCTATCCCCCTCCACTTTATCGCCAACCTTGCCCACAGAGCACGGTACACGCCGTCACTGCCACCCAGAAGACGGTGGACGGGCCTTCTGGTAAGCTGTGGAGGGACGGCCGTGGAGCCAGCCAGAACATCATCCCCGCGTCAACGGGAGCTGCCAAGGCTGTGGGCAAGGTCATCCCAGAGCTCAACGGGTCAGTGGAACCCTAACCCACATTACATTTAGCAGACGCTCTTATCCAGAGCGACTTACAGTAAGTACAGGGACATTCCTCCCCCCCTGAGGCAAGTAGGGTGAAGTGCCTTGCCCAAGGACACAACGTCATTTGGCACGGCGGGGAATCGATCCAGCAACCTTTCTGATTACTAGCCCGATTCCCCTCACCGCTCAGCCTTCTGACTCCTCGCCCCAGCCTTCATGCACGTTCACATGTTTATCATATGCACCTTCCTGCCACAATTCCTTGTTTGTGACACTTGCATGGTCAATAAAGCCCATTGTGACCTCACGTCCTGCATGTCTGGCCCCTCGACAGGAAGCTGACAGGCATGGCCTTCCGTGTCCCCACCCCCAACGTGTCAGTGGTCGATCTGACTGTCCGTCTGGAGAAGCCTGTGAGTAACCCCGCCCCCTCCCCTCTCCCCCCATTTTCCATGTCCAACTACATAGTAATGCCAATTTAGTATGGGTGGGGGGGAATTGATTGACATTCGTATCTCGATTTTGAGTCTTCTAGCGATTCACAAATGTAACTTCATTTATCGAATCGTGAGGTACCAAGATTCCCACCCCTACAATTTAGTGACTTTTCGCCTTCCTAAGCGACAAATCTTATCAAGCTACTTTGGCTCTCCTGTTTTGTTGAATAGCAGCAAAATAACTTGACTTCTGCGTTTTTAACTTGTGACTGACATTACGTTTGCCTTTTGTGTTGTAGTGGACACATGTAGGATATTAGATCTGTAATTGTAGAATACTTGGTGCGTCTAAAGGTCGACACAAGGTCATCACGTAGGCTCGTGTAGCACGTTTTTGAATTGAAATTTTTGGTGACATTTCATAGTCAATGGCGACTTCTAATTATTATTTTCTTTGTCCAGTAAGGGTAGATTGTACTTTGGCTTAACCCTGCCTTTACTTCCCAGGCCTCGTACGATGCCATCAAGAAGGTGGTCAAGGCTGCCAGTGACGGCCCCATGAAGGGCATTCTGGGATACACAGAGCACCATGTACGGACTTGTTTGATTTCACATTCTCAGCAACAATTAACGGGTAATAGTCACTAGCTGTCATCCTTTAGCGGTTGATGCAAACTTTTTTTTTTCTCCCCTATCACAGGTTGTGTCCTCAGACTTCAACGGCGACACCCACTCCTCCATCTTTGACGCTGGCGCAGGCATCGCCCTCAATGATCACTTTGTCAAGCTGGTGTCATGGTAACCAGTGTCCACCACACACACACACACACACACACACTTGGTTCTATGATCCTAACAGTGCCTTTGTGTCTCCGCAGGTACGATAACGAGTTTGCCTACAGCCAGCGTGTCTGCGACCTGATGGCCCACATGGCTTCAAAGGAGTAAAGGCAACCAGCCAATCCAATGCAACTGCACTGCCCCCCCCCCCCAGATTCGAGCACCACCTCCATTTGCACGGCTGTGGAGAAAAGTCACCACAGTCATTAACACAACTTTGAATTGATGACCAATTTGTTTTTGTATCGTCAAATCCCTGTTCTGTTTTGTGAAGTAGGAGGGTCGAAGCGAAGGCTGAAGGTCTTTCACTGGCTATGGCACTGAGGTACTGTGTTCTGTGGATGAATAAAGTCCTCTGTTTGTGAGAAGTGCAGCTTCCTCTTTTCTTGGGGGGGGGGGGGGAGGGGAGGGGAGGAGAGAGAGAGAAAGTAGAATTATTCTAAAATGAACGTCTCTAGGGATTCTCCTGGAAGGATCAAAGTTTATAAAACGGACACTGCCGACAACGTTCAAAGGCAGTGTTCGGTTCGGTTTTGGTGCAGTTTCTCATCCAGTTAACATTGTATTACCGCCCCATAAATGACTTCTGTAAAACGGTGCCGTTAGAATCACATGGCTGGGGCATGACAAGCATTGTAGTAACATCAATAACGATGAACACGGTGGCTCTTGAATGAACAAGCCTTGTTCTCCTAGCATCCTGGTTTCTGTCATGAGTTTCTCCAATGAAGTCTCCCCAAACTGTTAGCGCCTCCAACCTGTTAGGCTCAAAGATTAGGCACAACAAATTTCTCCCCTAACTGTAATTATCTTGTGCTCATGCGTTCGAAGTCCTCATCAGCTCAATACATGGTCCGATTGCATAGCCGAGTGTAATGTGGCGAAACTAAGTCGACTTGACAATGGCAGACCATTATGTTTTCCAGGACGGGCCTACATGAAAAATGTATATCGACGTTATTGACATAATAAATCGAAAGTGGAGACGGAGGCCGGGTGAGCGAGCAAAGTCACCAAATTATGAACGCCAATGAAAGATTCCTCAGAAGCAGCGTGTTACATGACGCGTATGGACGAGGTGGTATTTACGTGATCCGTCTCCTACATGCTTACAAGGGTACTGTCTACTTGTTGGTTGTTACAGAAACGTCCGTTAAGGGTCTTATAAAAGTGGCCCAGAGTTTATGAATGTAGACAAAGACAAAAAAAACTAAACTGTATTTATAACACAAGAAGTATTGGTTAACCCCTGTAGCCCAAGGAAATGATTTGAAATCCTGTTTACTATATAGAATCCAACATAGGCCATACGGTCCTGTTAAAGGGTTGCAACCACACACACACACACTCACCCGTTTGAATGTGTATGTACGCGTGAGCGTATGTGCGTGTTCAAAGCTCTACTTCTGTAATATGAGTTGGATTAGGATTAAATCAATGCCGTTGGTCAGATCACAGCCTTGTATATATATTTATTTCCATGTTTAATACATTTGTCACAGACTTCGAGGACCGCTTAATTCCCAGAGGTCAAACCAAATGTCCATGATATCGTTGTCCAAGACGAAAATATGTCTGCTGGTAGTTTTAATTCTGACTGATGCATTGACACACAGACAGGCACGCAAGCACACACACACTTTTGCCTCTAAAATGATGATTAAGATTAAAGTTGAGCATTGAGTGAAATAATTAAGCCTCATGAATCACTTAATCATCATTATTTCTAACCTGAATTGGACAGATTAAAAAAATTAACTTACTTTGTGAAAAAGGCTCTAGGATAAGATAAATGTAGGACAGAAAACATTGAGAATGCATGTGTGGGAGATTAAGAGCGTGTATGTGTGTGTCTGAGCAAGAGAGACACACGGAGACAGAGAGAGAGGGAGAGAAAGAGAGGGAGTGAGAGAGAGAGAGAGAGAGAGAGAGAGAGGGAGTGAGATACACAGGGATAGAGAGGGAGAGAGAAGGGGTGGGGAATGACTGATCAAGAGGGAGGTCAAAAGGTTTAGATACATCTCTCTCCCTCTTTTTCTCTCTGTTCATTTCACCACCAGATTGTCAACCGCAAAATTGATTTGGAAAATCAAGAGGCTTAAGATTAAAAAAGAGCTTAACTTAGCATAAAGACGATCTGAACGAGAGGGAAGTAACAGAAGAAACTAGGAGGACAGACTGACCGACCAAGAAAGAGGAAGGTGGGTAGGACTGGCTGCGCGTGTGTGAGTTCTGTGTGTATGGTTCCAAGGCACTCCTGCAGGATTTTACCAAGTCTTAAAAATGAGATTGCTTTGCACTTTTTGGTCTTATGTTTTAACATACCGTAATTTAACTTCTGCGGTTAGCAGCAATTTGAGCCTCTCTTTGTGTCTTTCTGGGGATTGGAGTGTGGCGAGAGATTTTCTTTCCCTCCTTCGGGCAGTGTCCCATGGTTGTCTTATCTCATCTGAAAGACACTTTGTTTGTGCTTGTAACCGCTTGTAGGTTTCCATGTCATGTCCTTTATCCCCTCCTTTTCCCTCTTACTCATAAGATGCTAAGATTATCAGTGAACTCTGTCTTTCTCAGTTTCTCTCTTCCCAACTCCACATCCACTAACTCGAAACTTCCCTCACAACAAACGCCTCAGTCTAATGCTCCTGCTCATTCACCCCCACCGCTTACCTGTCCTGGAAGATTTACCTTCTCCACGTCTAGCTCAGGCGGTGGGCTTCACATCTGCTTAGAAAAGAGTGTGTGTTTGTGTGTGTCCTCCGTCTGCTTCCTTCCAGCAGTACATGTCGGCAGGAGTGAATGGCACCTGGAGGGGCTCTGGGCCTGTCCCATCCTCCCTCTCTCCCGCCTTCCAGTCGCACCTCACATCGAGCGCCGACCTGGGAGTGGCCATCCTGATGGTGATGACAGGTGAGTGGGACCTCTCCCTCGCCCCCTGCTGTCCTCACCCTCATCCTCTCCGAGGGGTCAAAGGGAGGAACAAGTGTTTTGATACCGACACCACATTCAAGAACTGAAAATGGATGGAGTCTCATTTTCCTTCTATGAAAAGCATATGCGTACCGTTATCCTTTCAACCTTCTCAAAACAAGATTTGCTTGTGGCGTTATTCACGACAGGGATTTATCCCAGATTAAGCAATGTTTTCATTACACTTTAAAGCTTTTCATTTTTAAGAAGAGATGAGACGTTTGCAAACCTTTGCATCAAGAAACAGGGAGCACTGAACAAAGATCTCAAGCTGTCAGCCGTCATGACCAACTTGTGTGATCAAACGAGGCATTGATCTACTCTAGTTTAGACTCAGACATGTGGAATGAATCCCGCAAGGAGCACAGAACTAGCTCAGTGAGAGCAGAGAGCTGAAGGAGGAGAGAGAGAGAGAGGAAGGGCCAGGATACCAGTGTGAAGCCTTCCAGGATCATATAATACATTCCTACCTGCAGGGTCAATCATTAAGCTACACAGCACAGGTTTACACAGCAAAACCAAATCAGATATGATGACCAGACGACCCCCTCCGCCTCTCCCCCTGCCCGCTGGCATCCCTGTGGATGCCTCGGTGCAGGGCATGAGCTGGCCAGCTGATTCCAGGGCCCAGGGGGTCTGGAAAGAGGGGTTGTTAGGATGCCTGGCTGAAGTACTAAAATAAACGACTGGCTTGCTGAACCGTACCAGAAGAGAACAGTGAGTGGCTCCACACGTCGATAGTGGATGATCGATCTTTCCTGCGATAGACGACCACTCACGCGCTGTGATATGAGGGGAAAGTATGCTGTGCGCCACATAAGGAACTTATGCTCCTCCGCCCCTCTCATCCCACGTCTAACATGTCCACTCATCGATCTCTCGTTCCTGCGCTATTCCGTCATCTGTGAAATCACACGTCCGAGTTTTTCCTAGTCCTTTGAACTCCCTGTTCAATTCCGCACCTCCCCCCCTTTCCCACCCGACATTGTTCTCTCTCACAGGGTGTTCTCATGCTCCCTGTTCTCTCACAGGGTGTTCTCATGCTTCCTGGTTTCTCCCCTAGTGTTCTCATGCTTCCTGGTTTATCCCCTGTCCCAGGTGCCGTGTCTGTGCTGGGGAATGGCACTGTGCTGCTCGTCTACGGCAAGAAGAGGAAGAACCTCCGGCCTCCGGAGCTTATGACCATCAACCTGGCTGTCTGTGATTTTGGTTACAGCCTCCTGGGGGCGCCATGCATCATAATATCCAGGTGAGTTTCGATCAAAGTAAGAAAAGGAGGCATAGTTTGTACTTTAAGAAAAAACATAGTTGTCCGAGGTACAAACCTGAGTGCGTTGCATACTTTCATACCTGGATGCTGGGAATGTGACCTCCCCCTTCTTCCTCCTCTCCTCCCTCCTCTTCCCCCTCCCTCCCCTCTCCTCCCCCTTCTTCCTCCTCTCCTCCCTCCTCTTCCCCCTCCTCTTCCCCCTCCCTCCCCTCTCCTCCCCCTTCTTCCTCCTCTTCCCCCTCCTCTTCCCCCTTCTTCCCCCTCCTCTTCCCCCTCTCCTCCCTCCTCTTCCCCCTCCTTTCCCCTTCTCCTCCCTCCTCTTCCCCCTCCCTCCCTCCCCTTCCCCTTCCTCCTCTTCCCCCTCCCCCCTCCCCTCTCCTCCCTCCTCTTCCCACTCTCCTCCCCCTTCTTCCCCCTCTCCTCCCTGCTCTTCCCCCTCCCTCCCCTCTCCCCCCCCTCAGCCTGTCTCACGCCTGGGTATTCGGGGAGTCTGGCTGTTTGTGGTACGGCATCCAGGGCTTTGTGTTTGGGATCGGCTCCCTCATCACCACCAGTCTCATCTCTCTGGATCGCTGCCTTAAGATCTGCTCCTTAAGATACGGTCAGTAAGATGCACTGTAAAGGCCCGGCCCTCCACTGCAAACACCTGCACTAAACATGACGAACCACTCGGTTAAGCAGGAACACGTGAGAGGGACCTGAGGGAAAAGGAAAGGAAAATAAAAATGAGAAGAATTTTTTTTTTTTTTTAAGAAGATTGGGACCTGTACAGAAATGCTGTCAAAGCTTATTTTGTTGTAATACAGAAAGAGAAGCACAATATATATTTGGAAGAAATGTCATCTTTGTAGTATTTATCGATTGCCGTGACTACGTTGAAATAACTGGAGCATGCACAATGTTGAAGTCACAACAGTGAAAAAGCATTTAGCCCAAAGCTCAGCTAAGGGGAACATGCAACATAAAAGCAGCTTTCAAAAAGATATTGTGTCAAAGATTGATCTTTGACACTCATCCTTCGTCCTCACTGACATATGGTGATACAAACCACAGCCTCAGCTCTCACAGTCTCGGCTCTCGTGTGGCCGGGTTCTGAGATTGCGGTGTAGCTGTCTAACAGCGGTTGCTGTTAGAGATAATAACTGTGGGCGTCGCTGTACACATGGTCCATGAGTGCATCTGATCCTCTGCCTTCCTGAAGTCACTTCCTGAGGTCACTCCATCAAGATCTCTGTCATTTAGGCGGAACATCAAATATCTACCCTAGCTGCCCCAGTGTCTGTGATTGTTGTCTGTTGGTAAGGATATTAGATTCCACGTACACATACTGATTTTAGAGTACTCGATCATCACAGCCTTCCCTGCGTGTGGGTGTGACTTAGGATCTGAGTACTGGCATGTTTGTGTTGTGAGTTCAGGATGCAGGTTGTTTTACATGGCGACAGTGTTCTTGCATGCACAGTTACTTTCATGTCAATTTGAAATCATGCTTTACTTCATGTGCAAATCTGTGCAAAAATGATATCTGCTCTGCACTACAGGTCAATGGGTAGAGAGACGCCACATGTCTCTCGCGATTGCACTGATTTGGGCCTATACCGTCTTCTGGGCCGTCCTCCCTGCCTTTGGGTTCGGAAGCTACGGACCAGAACCTTTCGGGACCAGCTGCACGATTAACTGGTACCTCTCCCTTCTGCTAGCCTCCATCACTGAATCCTGTCCTGAGTGTAGTTGGGTGTACATGCCAAAGCTTGTTTGCATACACAATTAGCTCTGAAAGTTCCGTCTAATTCAGCCCTGCGTAGCGCATGTGTGCGTGAGTTTGCGTGTCTGTCTGGATGCGAGTTCATGAGGTACGGACAGGGGCGTTTCTACACGGGGGTCTACAGGGGCCAGTGCCCCTGTAAAAATGTCCCTGGCCCCCTGAGCTGACAAAAAATGTGTTGGTTTTTTTACACGTTTTTCTTCTTCTAGTAGTCATCATGAACCGAGGAACGGACATTGCAGCCTTTTTTGCCCCACTAAATAAAAAAGTTAGAGAAACATATCAAGGTATTGAGAGAGCTGAGGAGCTGGAAGAGGGAGAGCCAGAGCATTTTGTATGATTTGAATGTAAAGCAAAATTAAAGTATTTAATGTTTAAATATCATTTGTTTCCGTTTTTTAATGTGCCCCTCTGATTAAACACTGGCCCCCCTTTGGCCCCCCCTTGGCCCCCCAAGTAAAGTTAGTCTAGAACCGCCACTGGGTACGCGGGTATGCGATATGTGAATATCTGGATGTACTTGTTTGTTCATGTTCCTGCGGGTATCTGGATATCGCTTCCTGTCAGGTGGAAGATGAGGTCTTCCTTGCAGGACCAAGCCTACATCTTTCTCATCCTGACCTTGTGCTTCGGAGTCCCCACCCTCACCATCATCGTCTCCTACCTGGCCATCCTCCGGACGGTGAGTGAAGCTGCGCTGAGCCTGGCGAAGCAGGGAGCCAGCAATTGATGAGTCACTTATGCTGAGTGGTCTCTGCTACGCGGGGGGCTGGACATGTTTTATGCATGCCGAGGCCCTCCAAGTGTAAGCCTGCCCGTGTGTTCAGCAGAGAGGTACAGTACTGCAACAGAGCTGTGTGTAGACTTAGCTGACTGTGACTGTGGGAGAACGTGCACTCACCGGTTGTTTTCATCGTGTTTCTATTCGAGTAGGTGTACAAGTCCCACCAAACCCTGGCCTCCATCCCCTCCTCAACCGTAAGCCACAGCAGCCGTGACATGAGGCTCACCAAGGCATGTCAAACAAACAGCTGATAACACAACAGCGAGTGAAGCCACAACATGGGCGTCATCTCTGCTTCACTAATAGCATCTAAAAGCTCTCTAGGTCAGGAACCATGAACCACCTGTCTGTTGCAGATAGCGGCTGTGGTCTGCTCCACCTTCCTCCTTGCCTGGACCCCCTACGCCATCGTGTCCCTCTACTCCGCCCTGGCCCATCGGGACGAGTGGGTGGAGGGCTCCCTACACCCCAGCACCATCACCACCCTCCTGGGGCTTCCTACAGTCCATAACTGGACTTCCACGGAGAGCTACGGAGGCAGCTACGACAGCATGTACTACGACCAGGCAGAGTACTCGGACCCGTCGCCCACCCAGGCCGTCACCACCACGCACAGTTCACCTCCAGTCCGCCAGGGGGCGTCAGAGCCGGACAGCTACCAGCCCGTGTCCTGCCTGCCACCAGTTGTTACCCTGATCCCGGCCATGTTTGCCAAGTCTCACTGCATGATCAACCCCTTCATCTACCAGATCATGAACAAGGAGTTCAGAGAAGACGTGTACGACATCCTGCGGGGGAGAGACAGCAGGGAGAGGAGGAGGACCAGAGCCACAAACGGGAGCTATTGTGAGAGTCGAAGATTCTTCCCACACACACACACACACACACACACACACACGTCGGCTAACAACCCCTCTCCGTTCCTCCACAGCGCAGAGAAGCAGCATCAATCTGTCGTACTGCCAGAGCTGGAGACAGAAGAACAAGCCCTTGGCCGTGTCCATGGTGCAGCTGGAGACCCAGCAGCAACATGGAGAGAAGGGGAAAGGAGGAGGCAGGAGTTCCTGGTCGGACAACACGTCTGTGGGCTGGGATGCTCTGGACGTGGCCTCCTTAGACACTCAGGTCAAAACGGAGGGCCAGAAGATGAGCGAGAAGGAGGAGATGGGGGGTTCCACGTCCAGCAGCCTGCTGACAGAGTGAGAGGATGAGAGAGAGAGCTAGAGAGAGAGCTAGAGAGAGAGAGCTAGAGAGCTAGAGAGAGAGAGCTAGAGAGAGAGCTAGAGAGAGAGAGAGAGAGAGAGCTAGAGAGAGAGAGAGCTAGAGAGAGAGAGAGAGCTAGAGAGAGAGAGAGAGCTAGAGAGAGAGCAAGCGAGGGCATCCTGAAATAGGGCACCTTCACATTTGCTAATATTTAAGGTGATTTTACTCTTATTTACTTATTTCTGTTTCTCTACTGACTTATATTGTGTTAATGTTGTTTTCTGTGCCAGTCAAGACAATTTAGTTTAATTTATTGAAACATGTTTTAGGCTAATTTAGTTATTTATGCATGTATTGTGATATTTGGACTGATATTGGAAACTAATTGACCTCATGTGTTGTGTCATTAGTCGCCTCTCCATCCTGACAAACGATTTTTAAACAAAATAAAATTGTTCTTAAACTTTTATTACATTGTTCTGTTGATTAGGTCTACATCTCACCATGTTATTCAACTTGTAGCCAAGTAGGCTATATTTTGCACTGAACACAACATAGGCTACTATTTTAAAGGGAAGGAGTTTTCGACATTGAACGTAAAGAGTGAAATGGTTAACAGAATCCAGGCTGTCTAATTGTGTATTTACGGTAGCTTGCTCTCCAAATCCCGCAGCACTTGCTCTTGCCTGCGGTCACATCTTGAAGACAGAAGCTGCGTCGCTGATACGGTCTGAGTTTTTCTTTTTAAAACATTCGAGCGCAGTGCATTATTATTGAGAATTTAATTTATCATTGATAACATCTAATTTTGGATTAATATACTGGCGTTGTCGCATATTTTTGTTTGCGCATACCGTTTGGATTCGTGTTTAACATTGTTTTTGTTGGGGACCGTTAACAGGGAGAGAACACTTGACCAGTTCGCCAACCTTAAGTAGACCCGGCTCTAAGTCGAGGATAAGATTATTAATTAGAAACAGTTACATAAACAGGTGGGTTAATTGTAGAACAAGGCGCAATTGTCTGATAACCAACAGCCAGACGTTGTTTATCTTATCGTTATTGTATTCCACCATAGCAAGCAAATTACCGTCCGTGTTCATGCCAGATCTGCAGCGCTTTAGTTTCCCTTACCATAGCATGAATCCTTTGTTGGGGACAAACTCGCTTCTCCAACATCAACAGCAGCAGAATCTAGGACAGAGTCATCCGGATTCCCCATCCGGCCTTCTGCCCGAGGCCATCTTCGGCTCTCCAGATCCAACCGCCTTCCTTGAAGAGTCTGGACTAGGCCCGGAGACACTCTCCGGATTTGATTTCACCCCATCCTCACAAAGTGCTTACCTGAACCATAACCACAACCACCCGGTGCACCGCGCAGTGCCACCACCTGCTATGGCTCTAAGGAACGACTTGGGGTCCAACATTAGCGTACTGAAGACCCTCAATTTACGGTTCCGATGCTTTCTAGCCAAAGTACACGAGTTGGAGCGGAGGAACAAGATCTTGGAGAAACAGCTTCAGCAGGCTTTGGATGCCAATACTAAATGCAAAGGTGGATGTTCTGAAAACGGGGGAGGTGCACACACCCAAGAAACAGGTGTACAAACCGGGTTCGTGGGGACGATTCCACTTAGGCCCGGTTCGCTTCCGTTTCACAACACAAACAACTCAGCTACGAGGCCCACAACGCTTTTCATGCCACCACTCACAACAGTCCTCACGCTGGAGCAGAACCAAACGGAAAATCCAAACTCTAACCCGAAGAATCCCACCATCACAATCAACCTGTCAACTCCAACTGTCGACTCCCCATCCAGCTCCAGGTCACAAACCATCGGGAGAACGGTCTCAAGTACGAGCACCGGTACCGGAACCCCGACCAACCCCCCTCCCAGGTTTCTACCGGGAACTATCTGGTCCTATAACCACACCCGCAAGCTCGGCTCTGGCGTGGAGACGCGAGTTACCAGCCCAGGTGTGTCCTGGGTCCACCCGGACGGAGTCGGGGTCCAAATCGACACCATTACCCCAGAGATCAGAGCCCTGTATAACGTCCTGGCTAAAGTGAAGAGGGAAAGAGATGAATACAAGCGCAGGTAACTGACCTTCTGTATTGATTCACCATGAAACCTGTTTGGCCAGGTGTGCGGCAGATCATACAAAAGTAATTTAAGCATTGAGATGTGTGTCGTTGGCAGAACTGTTAGGGGCGTGTGACTCCTCGTGGTAGTAGAGTGTTAGCGGCCTTGCTAACAGATGGTCGGTGAGAACAGCTGCATCTAACACAAACTAATTTTGCACCGTGTATTTGCATCCTACAGCGGGCATACCATTAATGCCAAAACGTTTGTCACGACAGATGGCGCAACTTGAATTTTAACGATCCCAATTAACACAATAGTTTCACCTACATGGTGTTCCGTATTTGAACGAAAGATGTAAGAAAGTAACAGTTCTGAACAAATCTGTTCAAAAGAACACCTATTACTGAATCATGATAAATGGAATTTTGAAAAGCAGGCTATGTCTTGTTCAGGTTGACTGAAACGTGTCCAGTTCCCACATCCCCTAAAGCCAATGTCATTCTTTGTGTCAAATTCACTGATATATATTTGGTTTATCTCCATCCCCATCAGTTTTGGGATCAGGGCCAGGGTCGTAAACCAACAAGGCAGTGTGTTTTGAAGTGGGCATAGCAGGTTTCCGAGTGATGCTGACTGTTTAGTGTTAAGAGCCATAGGTTGGGGGACAAACAGTTGATTAGCACAACAGATAGAAGTGTTGTTCAGAGGAACATAGTGTCACACATGTTGGTGTTAGTTTAAAGTAAACCCAGTTTCCTCTGGAACATGGAACTCAGGGTCAACGTTGCCCCGAGCGATATCTTGGTTGATAGCATCAGGACAGCCAGACAATGATTTACAGTGTAGCAGCTTCTCTGTTTACTTCTTTAATTACACTCAGTGGGACTTGTTCACACTTGGTTCACAGTTAAATTTGACTGCAGGGAAACACTAATCTCACTAGTGAACTATTCTTCCTATCAGTCCCCTACTTCCTTTTCCTCATCTTTGGGCGTCATGCCATCGCTGTCCTGTCCCTACCTGTCTCTCTCTCCTTCAGCCAGGGGCTGGTATCACCTCCCTCTCTGGCTCCTGTCTCTCATCTCACTCTGCCCCTCCCCTCCTCCCTCTCCCACTTTTCTGCCATTAGTCTCTCTCCCCCCTCTGGCAACCAACTACACTCTCTGCTCCTTGTCCCATGACAACACCCCCCCCCCCCCCCCCTCTCTCTCTCCTTCCTCTTGCGCATCCGTCTCCACTCTCCACACAGCATCTGCAATGCAGCATACTCGGTGAGCTGTAACTGCTGAAAAAGGGGGTTGGCTTGCAAAGAGAACTTGTCTCAACCCCCCCCCCTCTCTCTCTCTCTCTCTCTCTCTCTCTTTGCACTTACCCCTCAAATGAAAACATTGTGCACAAATAAAGCACAAAATCCCTCACTCTTAACACATTAAGCTTTTCATAGGTCTGGATATGTCGCAGAGTCCTGCATTTTAAGCAGCAGTTATATAAGGTGAAAAACAACTGCAAGGGAGGCGGGCTCCCAGGGGCCTGTCGGTCCATTGAACCTGTCAACCACTCCGTGTCAGCTACACACATGCTTTTAATCAGATTAAGGTTCTGATTTGACCAGTGGTTCTGATTTGACCAGTACGCAGGAGGAAAACACACATGCGTGTGTGTGTGCGTGTGCGTGCGTGTGCGTGTGCTCTGCAGGTGGGAGGAGGAATATACCATGAGGGTGGATCTGGAGCAGAAGATCGCAGACTTACAGGAGGTAGGTAGAGCACCCACCATGACTGGTCCACTCTGTTCCTGTCCTGCTCACTGGTGCAGACTCAAACCAAGTCTCATCACAGTGGACGACACGTTTACTGAGCGTATGTCTACTGTATTTGAATCTCTTTTAATCCATAAAAGAACTATACACGTGGTGAATAAAGCACCCATTCTGAGCCCCATACTGATTCTGATTCTATACCACGCCATCTCTGATTGGTCACCGTGATGAGAGAGGGCTGGGGCAGGAAGCAGCCAGCCGGTGGGACTCTGTCTGAGGGCCTGGCTGCATTGTGCTGACTGAATTGACATTGCACTGACGCATGCGAAACAACCTAATTCAATTGAGAGTGTGAAACAGCCTCATTCAATAAAAGTGTGTTGGAACAGCCCACCGAGAACTCACAACATTCGAGTGAAGGTCTAATATGCAGTGAAGGTGTGGCCCACCTGGACGTTGGGGTTGTTCTTGTGAAAGCCTCTCGTTTTTCCAGCTGCAGTGATTGGTCTGATCACCACCCACCTGCATGTGGTGTTGAGTTCTCTCATCTTTCCCGTGTGTGTGTGTGCGTGCGTGCGCCATTGTTTTTGCTTGTGCATGCTTGAAATTGTGTAAATGAGCATGCTTGTGTGTGTGTGTGTGTGTGTGCATGGGATTGCTTGTGTGTATGAGTGCTTTTTGTGTGAGTGTACTTTTGTGCGTTTATGTGAGCATGCACGTGTGTGTGTGTGTGTGTGTGTAGCTGCTGTTTCTGGGAACATCTAGACACCTGACCCAGTTACAGAGTAGGCTGTAGCTGTGGTGCCCAACATTCATCAAAGAGACACTTGAGACTTTGCCAGCTCAGCCAGACACATAACTAGAATTCCACCAACAAAAAAAGTCTTAAAACAGAGTGAATTATGGGAAAGTAAAATCCTGGGGGATTACATATGCTGGATTGCTAAATTCTTATTATCTGCTCTGTGTATAAAGGCCTTGTGAGTGGTCTCTTGCTGGAAACAGATTTGTCTCTAAGATGCTACCACCATAATCAGATCTGTTCTGGGAAGTGAGAGATGGTCCGTGCGTGTGTGTGTGTGTGTGTGTGTGTGTGTGTGTGTGTGTGTGTGTGTGTGTGTGTGTGTGTGTGTGTGTGTGTGTGTGTGTGTGTGTGTGTGTGTGTGTGTGTGTGTGTGTGCGCGTGTGTTTGATGCCTATCTGTCTGTGGTTGCAGGATTTTTGTGTGTGTGTGTTTGATGCCTATCTGTCCGTGGTTGCAGGATGTGTGTGTGTGTGTGTGTGTGTGTGTGTTTGATGCCTGTCTGTGGTTGCAGGATGTGTGTGTGTGTGTTTGTTTGATGCCTGTCTGTCTGTGGTTGCAGGATGTGTGTGTGTGTGTGTGTGTGTTTGATGTCTGTCTGTGGTTGCAGGATGTGTGTGTGTGTGTGTTTGATGCCTGTCTGTCTGTGGTTGCAGGATGTGTGTGTGTGTGTTTGATGCCTGTCTGTCTGTGGTTGCAGGATGTGTGTGTGTGTGTTTGATGCCTGTCTGTCTGTGGTTGCAGGATGTGTGTGTGTGTGTGTGTGTGTTTGATGCCTGTCTGTCTGTGGTTGCAGGATGTGTGTGTGTGTGTTTGATGCCTGTCTGTGGTTGCAGGACTTGCAGGAGAGTGAAGGCTGCCAAGATGAGTTGTCAGTCAGAGTTCAGCAGTTGAAGGCGGAGCTGGTCCTCTTCAAAGGCCTGATGAGCAACGTAAATACAAAACTCACCTTCTCCTTACCCTGCATATAAAATCCACACACAAACTCAAAACCTCAGCATACTGCATACCACCTAGTAAACACCTGTGTACTAATTTAATCTTAAATCCATCACCCTTAAACATTTATATACCTATAGTGTATCAAACACCAGTACACTCAACACGCCCTGCATGTGAACCTGGTATATGGTATGTTCTTATGGACACGCATTCCATTCCATCTGACTCCATGTTGTCTTTTGGTACAGAGCAATCAAAAGATTAAAAAATAAAATTGAACTTAGTATGCTGACTTCTCTCTCACCCTACTGTCTCCTTGAACCTCCTCTCTCTCTCTCTCTCTCTCTCTCTCTCTCTCTCTCTCTCTCTCTCTCTCTCTCTCTCTCTCTGTGTCTCTCTCTCTCTCTCTCTCTCTCTCTCTGTGTGTCTCTCTCTCTCTGTGTCTCTCTGTGTGTGTGTAGAACCTGTCAGAGCTGGACAGTAAAATTCAGGAGAAGGCCATGAAGGTGGACATGGACATCTGTCGCAGGATCGACATCACGGCCCGTCTGTGTGACGTGGCCCAGCAGAGGAACTGTGAGGACGTCATTCAGATGTACCAGGTACCACACACACACACACACACCATGCACCACACACACACACAGAGGCGTGCCCACACGCACACACACGCTCCAAGCACGTCCACACAAACATACACACACACTGCTGGGACGGTGTTTACAGCGGCCGTCTCTCACCGATCCTTCAGGTGCCCACCTCCCAGTCTGCCATCAACTGTCGTCCCCGGAGACAGACTCCGCTGTCACTCAATGGCAGTGACGGAGATGAACCAATCAGCACCTCAGAGAGCGACGGGGGTGCGCCCAAGGAGGAGGAGCTGTGTACCTCATCAGCCAGTCAGATCAACGAGGAGATGCAGCGAATGCTGAACCACCTGTAAGTGTCCTTGTGTGTGTGTGTGTGTGTTTATACAGCATGTTTGTCCATGCGTGCGGTTGGTTTGTGTAACAGCTCTGGATGCGTTGCAGGCGGGAGTGTGAGTTTGAGGACGACTGCGACAGCCTGGCGTGGGAGGAGACTGAGGAGACCATGCTGCTGTGGGAGGACTTCCCAGGATGCACCCTGGCACCACCAGAGACCAATCACCAGGCAGGAGAGGTAGGGAGCCCTGGCATGGTGGTCGGGACTGTACTGTGGGAGCCCAGTGTGTCCAAACGGCCCCTGATTAATACAGTTAGGAGGCCTGCTGAGTCTGTCAGGACAGAGAACCAGGAGCTGATGCCAGGTCCCTTTTAACGATGACATCATTTGAATGCATACGGCAGCCAGATCAACCATTGGCTGTTAGTGTTCCTAGAATTCCTAGTCTTCTAGAATGAGGTCATTGTGAGTGGGACAATAGGTTACAATGTTTTACAGTACTTTCAGAGGTCGTCGATCCTCTCTCAGCTAAGTACTAAACAGCTCATAAAGAAGCCCATCCATCCATAGACGGTAAAGATTTATTTATTTTTTTTCACTAATGGACGTCTCTAAGCCGGACAAATGTATGCATGTGCGCTCGCAGACACAACCATACAACATCACAACACACACTCAATCATGCATTCACACACGAAAAACCTACACACCCAAGCATACACACCAACACACGCCTGAATCTGAACGAGAAACAGATTTGTTGTCAGGTATTTGCTTTCATCAACCATTACTAGTCAGTGTAAGGAGAGACAACAAGCTGTCCCTTTTATAAAACGAAACAGGAACGCGTACTCGGGGTAATTTGATTAGACAGTTGGATGAAGTCAGCCTTGTTTTACCAGCAAAGTATTACATTGTGTGTCCGTGTCCAGTAACAGAATGCTGTGTTCACCACACGAGCAAATGTTCTGTTTACGTCAATGTAATCTGTCATTATGATTCAGCCTTCAGGGGCCCTGTGTACTCAAATCCAATATGAAGCGTTACTGTCATATTTCCAGCCAGCTATAAACACACACCAACCAGACATGCTTCCGCTATCACAGCAATGCTGCTGCCATTACGCTCATACTTCTGTCAACATCTCCATGTCTCATCTCCATATATTCATTTGTCCTCCTCTCTCTCTCTCTCTCTCTCTCTCTCTCTCTCTCTCTCCCTCCCTCTCTTTCTTTCTCTCTCTCTCCCTCTCTTTCTTTCTTTCTCTCTCTCCCTCTCTTTCTTTCTTTCTCTCTCTCTCCCTCTCTTTCTTTCTTTCTCTCTCTCTCTCTTTCTGTCTCAGCCAGATGAGTCTTTGGAGAAGGTGATCGAAGACACAGAGTGTCTGTTCAAATCCAGAGAGAGGGAGTACCAAGACACGATCGGCCAGATAGAGGTTAGACAGTGTGTTTATGGGATGCCAGGCATGTTATTATAGTGCATGATACAAACCTGTGCCGCGTGACTGGTTCTGACTTTGTGTTTGGTACCCCCCCCCACACACATACACACACACACACACACACACACACACGCAGCTGGAGCTTGCGACAGCCAAGAGTGATATGAACCGCCACCTGCATGAGTACATGGAGATGTGCAGCATGAAGAGAGGGCTGGACGTCCAGATGGAGACCTGCAGGAGACTCATCACCCAGACTGGAGACAGGTACGCTTCTCTGAGGTCTGTCCCAGGCATGGGAGTCACACCTCTTTGTTTTGGGAGTGAGGGATTGTGCATTTGGTGTTTTGTACACTGGCTACAGCATACAACACCTTTTATTGATCTGTCGCTCTCTCTTTCTATTATCTCTCTCTCTCTTTCTGTCCCTCTCTGTCTCTCTCTCTCTGTCTCTCTCTCTTTATATCTCTGTCTCTTTCTCTCTCTCTCTCTCTTTCTGTCTCTCTCTTCCTGTCTCTCTGTCTCTATCTGTCTTTCTTTCTGTCTCTTTTTCTCTGTCTCTATCTCTCTCTGTCTATCTCTCTCTTTCTGTCTGTCTCTCTGTCCTTCTTTCAGTGATTCTCAGTCTCCCGTTCCGGGGACCGGTGAAGAGATTGAGTCTACAGAGAAGGAGAAACCAGAAGAATCTCCTCCCTCCAGTTCCTCCAGATCATGACCCACTCTTCCGTTCCCTCATCATTCCATCATTCCATCCCTCCATCATTCCATCCCTCCATCATTCCATCCCTCCATCATTCCATCCCTCCATCATTCCATCCCTCCATCATTCCATCCCTCCATCATTCCATCCCATGACCTTCACTCCATCCAGCTAGTGTACTGCTGCATATAATTTATGTTCATAATGCTTGCTAGGTTTTCGTGTACATTTTCAGACTGCGTATGCCGATTGTGTACATTTTCAACAAATAATACTGCCCACTAGTGGAGAGATGCATATCTGCAAGGGTCATATCTACTTGCACTGACAGCAATATGGCACAGGAGTGGAAAATGAGGTTTTGATATAATCTCGTGAACCGTAGGAGTTACATGTTATTTTTAGGTGACTGTTTCAAAGTAAAATTGGCCAGGCAATATACACCCACATATCCATCTCAGGCTAACCTGCTGCATAACATTGTGACCTTTTTGTTCACGCTTTTCTTTCTAGCTCAGGGCCCACTAAGTTAAAAGTCAACCGACAAAATAGGAATTGAGTTTGATGAATCCAGTTTGGGGTATAGAATGTTGGAGACGGTTTGGAGAATGTTGGTTTGTCAGGTTGGACAAAGTATGTTTCTCTGGGACATAAAATGCTAATGTTTTGGGATTTAGTGTCTCATTTAAATGACAGCTTGTGTTTAGTTGACTAGATGCTTCATACTCAAACAGCACACATATTTAAGCACAGTCAAATATAAGTCATTCAATAGAATATCACTTCATATCGAATTCATTATACCAGACTTTTTCACTGCATTCAGTGAAATAAATAATAAATAAAAAAAAACACAAAAAAAGTGAAGTAAAAAAAATGAATTGTAACTCAGAAGTTGGGGCACACAGCGTGCTTCAGTGTCCTGAGGTCGGGCTTCCAAGCAATTTACTTGCAGTTTACATCAGTAGGCCCAAGACATCCATGTCCTTAGGGGTGTAACTGCTGCTTGTACTTAAGAAACTTCCAGAGTGTAAATTATGTGTTTCAATGTTTATCTGATATTGACCAAAATATTGTATGGTGAGAGTGGGTCCCTTCCGTAACTTAAAATAATTCTACACAACTTCTAACTACCTGATTACGTGTTACGGAACAGTGAACAGTTATAAAGAAGCTATAATGCAAACGCAAGGACCCACGCTACAGCCTGTATTGTATTCACCATGCAAATCAAAGGCAATGTCAGGTAAACAAACGGAGCTTGTGATCATGGTCAGCAAGGACAGGGGGAAGGACACACACTTTTTGGTTTGGAACACAGCTTTATTTTTCCCGCTGCGCTGCGGTGCCGTATAAATAGTGTAAATACGTACGCTCTTCAGGACTAATTTGGCGTCCGCGCCTGGGGCCTTGCATTGCTCTCTGTGTATCTCTGTCGCCAATGCAGATGGGACGTGGACAAGGTCGACTAAGGGCATTGTCACCCAAGTGTTATAAATAGGAGCCGTGTTCAAATATTTTGTTTGGTTTGCAGTGGCAGGTCTAGTCAGTGTGGAGCCCTGGGCCAGATCAGGCCAGCGATATTTATACTGTAGTCCGTCACATAGAAGATTAGTAGACCAGATAGAAGCCTACTGCTTTGTTGAGGTGGTTGACAGGTCAGAACAAACAGATGTGTCGGCTCTGAATGTTAACTTTCTGTCAGGTTACTGCTGTGGTCTAGTGGGACTGGTGGACTATATAACACGGCAGGGTTAGTGTAGTCAAAAGGAAACCACAGAAGGTAACGTTAAGTGAGTGCGGGTACATTAGTGAATGAATTATGGATATTAATAGATGGACAGACAGATGATTGTTCATTTGACATGATAAAGCATTAACTGTATGAGTGCCAAACTTACTGGATATATAGCCTAGTCTACATAACGTTTAAGAATCACAAAAAACCAAGAACAAAAAAGTAAAGCTGAAAGCTACTTCACAAACTGGTGCTTGTTGAAAATGATTGATGAATCCTATTTTTGAGCTTGTAAACATTTGCCCTTCTAACGAAAGAGCAAAGCAAAGTGTATCCAATAGCAACAGCAATAATAAGAGTATAAAATGCAACTGAAAAACTGCATTGGGAATTCACACATTGTGTCCACAAATTCACACATTATGTCCACAAAATTAGTTAAAATTCATTTTGGGGTTATTTTGGGGTTAAAAATGTATCACTTCTATTTAGTGTATCTGTTTTTGTGTGGTAACATGTTTTTATTGTAAATCTCAGTTATATCATTATTCACATGCATTACTTTTTCCATTATATATGTGTAATCACCTTAAACTGACAAAATCTACACGCACAGACAACATGAATGACAGTATGCTGAATGTTGATAGCAGAGGCAAATATATGTCCACTCAAATTAAAAATAACTAACGAAAAAAAAAAACTATATTTGGGATCTATTTAGGATCAATTATTTACCTTTTATTTTTGGTCCTGAAGAAGTCAAATCAGGTTGATTGTAAATTGCTTCAGCTCACATATCAATATCCAAATATTCTGTAAAAGCGTTTGTCTCATTGATGAGGCTGTAGGTTGGGGTTTGTGAAATAATGATATGCATGTCTAAAGTCTGGTGTTGGACACTCCATCCCCGCTCTTTGGCTACAACTGAAGATTGCTAAGAGGATACGTAGGAGGCAGTTTGTGAGAACTATGTATTGTTTTGGCTCTTTGTATAGTTTACCACATCCACCGAGAGGGTGAGTGTCTCTGTATGCATGTGTTATGTTTTGAGGGTGCTCTTATTTCAGTGGTTTTTAAAAAGACTTTTACTGGTTCACCTACAACATGAAGAAGTCAGTTCTCCAGAACCACACACAGACACACACAAATACATTACATTTGGTCACCAAGTGTCTTCTGACAGACAATCTGTATGTACCCACTTGAACCAAGAGCAGTGGGACCTTAAAGTGATGTCTCACACACACAAACACGATTTTGACTTACACACAACGCCTTAAAAATACTGTATATATGTATATCAAACATGTACAGTAGTTGCTTGACAACTCAGTCGTTCTCGTTCTTCATGAGTGTATGTGAGTGCTAAGTAAAGTTCTTTTAAAAACAACACCAAAATGTTAAAAAAAAAACACTAAAACGACAAAAAAAACTAGAAACTGCAAAAGGCTTTAACACTATTGACAGTATGATTGCTATGATATTGTATACTATGATATTAAAAGTAACAGCTATGGGTATATTGTCTGTTTAAAAACTGCATAGTGCAAGGAGGTCCTCAGTCACATACTAAGTAGCATGCTTTAGGACAAAAGTGATTGAAGAACTAGGTCAGATTGAGTTATTCTGAGTAACAGCAGGAATAAATCCTCTAACCGTATTCCTCTATTCACCAGAACCAAAAAACCCAGATTTTGGCCGACATGTTTTTTAATGTTTCAAACACAGTGCAATAATATAACAGGTGTAACTACAGGCACCTGCAAGATATTTCGATTGTACGTTCAGTTTCCCAAACGTTTATTTTATTTGTAGCCTTCGTCAGGAAGCGTGCGTCTGGTGTATGACTGGGTAGGACCCTGAATATGTGTGTCACCTGAATGTAAGACGTGGCAGGTTTCGCTTATGCTTTACAGCAAGAGCTCTGCATTCTGAGGGCAGAGTTAAGAATGAAGAATAAAAAGTTGACAGCTGAGCAAAACGATTTGTTGTCGCGTGACTTCTTTTGTCCTCCGTTCTTCTCTTGTTTATAGTATACGTGGAAAATAGGTAGACATGTTAGTCACTGCCAAACCACTGATGGTTCGATGACGGCATCTGATCAACCTGTAAACATGGGGACAGCGGTGTGGCAGCACACGCGTGTGGGCGAGAGGTACCGGAAGAGGAGATGTCACAGGTAAGGAAACAGTGACAAGCTGGGCTGAACTATCTCAGAGAGGAAGACAGCATCGCAGAGACACACCTTACAGTACGAGTGGGAGCCGTGGACGGAGAGAGCCAGAGAGATAAAGAGAGACATTGGGGGAAAGGTAAGACTTACTTTTGTTTAGTTTGTAAATGTCATCCTGTTTTGGGGAAAGGGGGTGGGGTTAGGGAGTCCAAGAACTGCCTAAATAACTTATTCCAATGCTGCTGCAGCTGCAAGGTTTGACATGTAAAGCCTTGGTCTCTCAACCTTCTTCTGTCTTAGTTTTTCTTCTTAGATTCTGAACACCTAATAACAGTTTCTGGGATGGCGTTGTTGCTGTGCTTGGTAGCAGCTCAGATTCTTTCTGCACACCAAGGGGCCTCTGTTCCACTGGTAACTATGTGACTATCTTCTTCTGGTCAACCCCTGCAATCAATCAATTAATCAATCAACCCTTAACCCCCCCCCCCCCCTCCCCTTAGTAGTAGTTGAGATGAGTGAAAACTCAGCTGACAGTGTTATGCACCATGGGGCACTCATGATGGGCTGGCTCTAGTGAAAATACTGCTAATGGTGAGACCAATGTTGCTGTACTGTTGGCAGGATGGTGGTGAATATTGTATGGATGAAGAGAAACGGTGCAAACGATGCCCAGCAGGTACGTCTGTCCTATTTCCTTGTTCACAAATCTTTTCTCACACATTATATTATTCTTATAGTATAGTATTCTTATAAGCTGTCACCAAGACCCATTATTCCCTACATAATACATTTTTGGGATGTTAGGGTAAACATTTCTTGTAAATGACTAAATGAGAAAAATGTATCTGGTAATTACACACTTTTGAAAGGACCAAATTAGACCAGTAGATGCTAAGTTACTTACATTACTCATTCAAGAATGATTAAGACAAATTGTCCCTTCTTCCATTTCCACTGAGCTGCAGTTGATAGTAAACAGTAAACAGATCTGTAGACTGACAAAATAAAATGTTCATGTTTCTCACACATTCCTACATCCTTCCTATAACACAGAACAGTGTCACACCTGTGTCATCAATGTCCTTACCGTCACCCCCACACACACACACACACACACACACACTCACACACACACACACACACACACACACACACACACCACCACCACCCTATCATGATGAGAGTTTGGCATGAACGGCTCTGTCTTCCACCACATCCTGCATTAGTATGCACTCAAGGCATACTAACCTGTCGACGCTCGGCTCTGCAGCTCTGTTTCCCGTACTTCTAACTTCCTGTCTCGCTGCTACACAGAACGGTTTCAATACTAGGCCTCTTAAACGTGCGCGTGTGCCAGCAGTCGACTGCTTTACTTTATCTAAGTAAAGTAAATGTCAATTTTTGCACCCCTTGTTCTTCCACTGCTTTACGCTTCCTTCATTACCAACTCCCGTCCGTACATTCATCACCATCCCACCTGCCTTTCTTAATTTTTCTACCCATCTCCACCTTTTCCTCTCTCTCTCTCTCTCTCTCTCTCTCTCTCTCTCTCTCTCTCTCTCTCTCTCTCTCTCTCTCTCTCTCTCTCTCTCTCTCTCTCTCTCTCTCTCTCTCTCTCTCTCTCTCTCTCTCTCTCTCTCTCTCTCTCTCTCTCTCTCTCTCTCTCTCTCTCTCTCTCTCTCTCTCTCTCTCTCTCCCCCTCTCTCAGGCCAGTACCAGTCGTCATGTACAGAGTGCTCTCCCTGCGCGGAGGGGACCTTCACAAAGGACTGGAACTGTGAGAGCAGCTGTTTCCCCTGCTTCAGAGACTGCAGAGCAGGTGGAGCACACATAATCACAGACTCACGGATCTCATTCATTTAAACAACCCCAAACGTGCGCCTGCTCCAGACAGTTGGATAGGGAGCTGTCTTTACAAAGCTTGTTTGCATTGCACCGTGATTGTGAATCCCTTTCATATAAGGACCCTGACTCTACCTGTGTTTTCTCTGCTATAACCGGACCAGTCAGCAACATGTGGGAGGAGCAAAAGTGCAGCCGCACAGCGGACGTTAGGTGTCGCTGTCAGCGAGGTTACGTCTGCACGAGCGGAGACTCTGGAGACTGCAGAGAGTGTGACAAGAGCCCCCAGCCTGAGCCAACCAGCAGAGGTGTGGTTTATGGTGTGTGTGTGTGTGTGTGTGTGTGTGTGTGAACAGTTGTGTGTGTGTGTGTGTGTGTAGCAGTTGTGTGTGTGTGTGTGTGAAGCAGTTGTGTGTGTGTGTGTGTGTGTGAAGCAGTTGTGTGTGTGTACGTTTCATGTGCACGTCTGTTTAGTTTGTGTGTATTGTTGCTTTGTCAGGCACAGACTTCACATCACATTCAATGAGTTTAGTGTTCTACTTGCCTTTTTACAGGCTGTCTATTGTACTAAACTGCTCAACAGGTCCCTTTCAAACACATGATCACCTTGTTTTTACATAGACTGCACTATTGGGTGTTTTGTAAAGTTTATGTTTTTTTCATTTCTTATTTTACTTTGGGAAATTCCCCAGAACACGACATCACTTCCCCTTTGCCCTGCCATCCTCCAAAGTGAGTATTGTACAAAGTCAAATTCCTTCTTGTAGACTTCATCCAATTACCTTTCATTGTAGACTTGGGATCATTTTAATTGAAAATTCTGACAGCAGGCGATGTGTTGTAGAACTATATTCCATCTCCATTTTTCCAAATGGCTGTTCACTCAAATATGCCTATGCCATTCTCAGTTGTAAATCTGGTGTATCCACTCCAGTGGATAACGCCACTCACGACAGCCCTCATGTTAGACCAGGTGAGTGTCAGTCAGTCTGTCTGTCTGTCTGTCTCTCTCTCTCTCTCTCTCTCTCTCTCTCTCTCTCTCTCTCTCTCTCTTTCTGTCTGTCTGTCTGTCTGTCTGTCTGTCTGTCTACCTGTCTCTCTGCTTGTCTGTCTGTCTCTCTGCTTGTCTGTCTGTCTCTCTGCTTGTCTGTCTGTCTCTCTGTCTGTCTGTCTGTCTGTCTGTCTGTTTGTCTGTCTGTCTCTCTGTCTGTCAGTCTCTCTGCCTGTCTGTCAGTCTCTCTGCCTGTCTGTCTCTCTCTGCCTGTCTGTCTACCTGTCTCTCTGCCTGTCAGTCTGTCTGTCTGTCTGTCTGTCTGTCTGTCTGTCTGTCTGTCTGCCTGTCTCTCTGCTTGTCTGTCTGTCTGTCTGTCTGCCTGTCTGTCAGTCTCTCTGCCTGTCTGTCTCTCTCTGTCTGTCTGTCTATCTGTCTCTCTGTCTGTCAGTCTCTCTGCCTGTCTGTCAGTCTCTCTGCCTGTCTGTCTCTCTCTGCCTGTCTGTCTGCCTGTCAGTCTGTCTGTCTGTCTGTCTGTCTCTCTCGTTCTTTCTCCATAACTTGAGGTGTTCTGTCCTTGTCTTTTTCTCCAGAGAACAGCAACACTCTTCTGGTCGTTTTGTGTCCAGTAGTAACGATTGGAATTCTGGCTCTTCTACTTCTCTTCTGTATCCGTCGCCAAGGTGACGAAGCTTGTTTCAAACATGGTGAGGATTTGCATTGTGAACAGGCCTACGCCATTTGGAATCAGATCTAAGATAAGTTTCATGGAAGGTGAAAGTGATTCCTGGACATGGCACTAAGTTCTTTAAGGTCAAAGCACTTCTTTGTTGTGGTATGTTTTTCATTCTTACACAGTGCTGCTACTCTCACAAGCATGTCAGTTTGAACAAACAGCAATCTACTTGTTGATGCTTGTTGCAGTAATCATGTGATCAGTCGGCCTTACAGCCGAAACGTGTGAATAACAAATAACAACACAAAACATTCTGACATTACTCACTCCCTCGACACAGGCAAATGACACATCTCAATTATCGATGAATCATTATTGAATAAGCAAAATTCCCATGAAGAGAACATAGTATTACTAGTTTGACTGACGATTTTTTATCGGCTGTTGTTTTCCAGTTCTTCAGCTGTGTAATGAGGTAGGCACACAGACATTGCAGAGTTCTACACACCGTTCACAGAAACTCTCATATTTACGCTACATGGAGCTAACAGAATGAAGGTTTACAGTTTCTTGTTCTTGGTTGTTGTTAAGGGGGTGAAGGATGGATCCCAAAACAAAGCCCCAGGCCAACAGCAGACAAAGGAGCCAGTCGGATTGCTACCACACCCACTATCTGCTGCTAATCTAGGTACTGAAAAAGATATATAAAAATACGTACAAATTCCCTTCAAATGTATCTTTCAGCTTGACAAAAAAGGCAATTTTTTACAAGAACTCATGTTATGTTTTTCATAACACACTTATTGTCATAATTCTGTCATGTCACGGGTGATTCCTACACAACTAACATGATCACATAAGGACTGAACGGACGTCCTTTCTCATTCCCTTTCTCTCGTTGCCTCTCTCTCTCAGGCCCAGTCCATGTGCACAGTGCCGGAACTGTTATCTTCAGTCTTCTGAATCAATTCCCGGGTCAGGGGGAGGTGGTGGGAGTGGAGTGGAAGGAGGAACGGAATGACAGGGACGAGGAGGAAGGGAGAGGCTTCCAGAACCGCACGGCGTCGTCACCTGATGTCCAGCTCTCCCAGCAGGAGGTAGACGGACAGACGGGCGCTGTGTTTGTCCCTTCTCAGGAACAAGGGAAGGACTGCCACGTTTCCAAAGAGGAGTCGCTATGAACGGGGACTGTTTACGTCTCGCTGAACTCCTCCCGTCGGATCTAGGACCTTTCGTAGCTCATGTTGAACATTAAACCTTGTGGGAAATAACACAACAATGATCACTGTGGTATGCTGTTCAGGACGACCACGTGTTGTGTGTTTAGGATCCAGCAGATTGGGTTTGGAAGACAGACTGGTGAGGGGACATCCAGAAGTGATCAGGTGCATGGTTCTGAAGATGGTCAAATTACCTAAACAAAGATGGTACGGTTTAAACTTAAAGAGTTATATAGAAATGTAAGCTGTGTAATCGAAGTTAGTTGACGTGTCGCGTGTGTCCTTTCTTTGTTCATTTTGAATGTGTTCAGTTTGTAATGTTATTTATGAGCCTCTTTTTGCATATGTCAATGTACTGTACCGTTAGTTTGAAGAGTAAGGCAGCTGTGGCTTGTTCAAGTCAATGAGAAACTTTTTGTAAAACTGCATGTATTTGATAATAAAATCCAAGTGATGTTACAGGTTTTGAATAAAACCATTAATATTACCACAAAGCAGGAATTTACATTGGAAAAAACACGCGATCAGTAGCTGTTAGCAGATGAGGGGAAAAGCATACATTTGACATTTATTCATTTAGCAGATGCTTTTATCCAAAGCGACTTACATGAAAGAGCTTTACAAAAAGTGCATAGGTCAATGATCATAAACAACGAGATAGCCCCAAAAACATTGTGGGTAGCCAAAACATTAAGTATACATTGTTAAAAGCAAATAAGTGCCAATGGGTAGAACCAGAAGAGCATGTAGTTAAACAAATTACACTTAAAACAGATCATACAGATTAAAAGACATAAAACATCTTCAACTTCAACATGTACTGAACATGTAAGCAGCCAGGTGGTGGGTTTACGTAACATCCCTCATCACATGTGATAAACTCTTTGATCCACAGTCCTAGTTCTATATACAGTAAGTATAACTTACATACAGTAGACATTTTCAATCTGACTCTTTTTTGCTCTCTTTCTGTCTCGTCTGCACATCCACCCACGTTTTATCAGAGGTCACATCAAATGCTAAAGTCTAACTTCAAAGCAGATGTCCTCTCCTACGCCCCATGTTTGCTGCTCTACTGAACAAAAAATTAGAGATGCTGACATATGACATACACGAGAAACCTTCGCAAATGGGTACCAGATCAGAACCCTCTCATAGGATTGTCATCTCTGCTGATGAACAAAATATCATAGTCGGATTAAGAAAACCACTTCAACCCTTGTGCTGCCTTCGGGTCACAATGACCTGACCGTTTCTGTGACACCACACCAGATCACGTTTTGTGATTTAAGTCACATCACATCCATGCTAAACCTAAATTCAAAGTTCTATGGACTAGACTCAGAACGTGTCATAGCAGGGAAGGAAAACGCTCTGGAGTTTAGGTGTCCCACATTACCCAATGTCCCAGATTACTCGAATTCACCCTAATTTTTAGTCCCAGTGTCAGGTAATGTCAGTAAATCCAGTTTATCCATAGCCTGGTCCAACGTTGTCTTGCCAGCCCTGCTTCCCAGTCAGACTTCTGTCTCAGTCTTCCAGTGCACTTCCTGGATTGGCATGGGTACATCCTCTTCCTGTGCCACTGGATGAGCTACAGTCGTCTTTTTCTGAGCCCAGCACCCTAATGGACCAATGAGAAAACAGTAAGCGCTCGCCCCACAGATACTCAGACATACATGCGCTGTAGCGATGCCATCAGTCGGATATTTAAACGGATAATACTGACTGTTTGTAGTTCGGATCCAGGGTAGTTCACGTTTGTGCAACTGTATGCACACAGTTAGCAGGAGCCCGGAGCTCACACAGGACAGGAGGACGCAAATGAGGATCCACTTGCTGTCATCTGTTGTTTGGAGAGAGAGAGGCAGAGTAAAGGGCAAGAGAGAGGGAAACGGTTGTGGAGGGAAAAAGAGAAAAAACGGTTATTTCGTGAAAATAAACAGGATAGATTTGCCCTACAGCTGAGGTTGTTGCTGTCCTTCTCTTTCACAGTACACGTATATCCCAGAGGGTGCCCGCTAATCAGTAGTGTCCTTACTTCCTCTTGGTTTCGTGGCTAGCCCAGTTCCAGGTGTAGTAATAGACACAGGTGTGGATGTGTAAATGGTCTCAGACAGGTGGAGCACTATGGTCCAAAACGAGGAGAGAGAAGGGAGGGTGTTACCATGGTGTCCACCTGGCAGTAATGTCTCCTTTGTCGGAGATGCTATCGCTGTCGGTGTGGTGTCAACATGTAACTAAAGGCCTGTCACTCAACAATTAAATGTTAATTACTGTGTTTTGATTGGTTGGTCGTCTATCTGTGGGTTGTTACATGTTTGGGTGTACATCTGTGTGCATATGCATTCATGCATTCAATGCTTAGAAAACCTGAGATAATATTTGTTCATGCTTATGAACGTTTGGTAAGACTTGTACTAATCCTTGGTAGCCCTTCCCAGCATTTGGTACACTAGTGGATGTTTGTAGTTCAAATGTTGTCATGATTGTGTGTGCTGAACTGGTCTTCAGTACCTGTGTCAGCCGGTGTGTGATTGGTTGTTGGCTGGCTGGGGGCGGGATCACAACTTTGGCAGGGCTTTTGTCTGCACTGTTGTCCTTTCCGACAGGTGCACACGGCGTTACGACTGGTCGAGCACTTGGACTCATACACTAAGTCTACGGAAGAAGAAAAAAACATTGTTAAAAAAATGATAAAATGTGTGAGTGTGTGAGTGTGTGAGTGTGTGTGATGTTGCACAATATCATCACACTACATCCCCCAGGTGATTAACAACAGTAAAATAAAAAATAAAAACTTCCACAGTGAGTTAGTGGCCACGTGATTCAACCACCCTCAACTGTCTCTCTTTTTGACCTTGTGTGTTTTCCCTCTGCTCACTGACATTTAAAGATGACTTATTCTCTTGTTTTTGTACTCTTGAGGCAGATAACGTCTCTGACAACAACACAGTGACATCTGTATTTATTTCCGATGTTTTTCTGTCACTGCGAGGTCGTCTTCCACCACAGCTATTAAGGTGCGTGTTTGCAACCCACCCGCACAGCCCCTTGCCCCCCCCCCCCTTGCCCCACTGGCAGACAACCGTGCTTGCTGCCCGCAAGCTCTCTTTACTTCCCAGCTTGGTGAGTCAGTTAATCAGTTTGTATCTGTTTATCTGTACCCCCCCCCCCTTCTCTCTCTGACTGTGTCCCACCATGACTGGATGACAGGGGAAATCCCTTCAGCACACTGTGTTTTCACCAGCTTTGTTCTCTGAAGGGAGGATGACCTGGACACATTGTTGAGAGACAGTTGGCAAAGGAAATGTCTGAGAGGACCTACAGGAATATGTCTCAATTCAAACCTTACTGGTTTGTCTCAGTTCACGGCTCACACCCAGACACTCATAGACGGACGGCAAAGTCACGTACGCGTGTGTGTGCGCGGGCACACACACTCATACACTCACCCTCTGTGCACAGTGTGCAGATATCACAGGCTTGCTTAGTGTTGTAGGTTTCTGTGTAGAACTGATCTTGGCAGGAACGACACACAGTTTGCATCTTTGATGGCACACAACGTTTTTCCATGTATTTACCTGCAAAGGACACAATAGACTCTTCAATTACAGAACGGATTAAAAGCACAATACTTCTTTCTCAATAACACAAGGTGCTACCAAAAACACGTTATGGCACAGGAAACCCATTAATAATCTATTTGTGTTTTTTAGTTCCATTGCTAACTATTTTATCAAACAACCTCTCAACTAGGATGTTCAACCCAAATTATGGATTTCAAACGCTGAGTTACAGTTAAAGTAAAAATTTAAAATATCACAACACAACATTTCTTGATGAGTACCTGGTGGACACTTTTCACAGCATGATGTGGGATTGGCCGATGGCCAGGGATACTGTTGCCCAGAACAATTGATACATTGGACAGCAGACAATTGGCACAGAAACACTGATAAACGAATGTACCATAACTCCATCTGAAAATAATAGCAAGAGTAAAAGGATACAGTCAATATCGATGCTATAATGCTAATGAAAACATTTTAATATTACTATCAACATAACCTGATGGTGTTCAAAATCCACAGGCACTTAAAAAGTAAAGGCAGAGCATCTTATCATCACAGACAAGAGCGATTTTTGTACAAAGAAAATGGACAAGTCTCCTTGACTGCACAGACCCAGCGATGACCTAACGCTACCGAGGCCCAGTTCAACACTATTACGTCTTAGATACAGCGCTAGAGCGAAAACCCAAGAGAAAGTGTCTTACCGTAGCGCAGTATGAACGTGAGAAAGAGAGAGATGTGACCGAGACCCCTCTGAATGAGACTGAGCGGCAGATCAGATTGTGTCAGGGGATTATTCATAAAATGTCAAAGGATGAGTCATTAGAACCTGGCCTCATCTTTCACATCTTGATCTGTGTGACGAAAATCGGCGGCTCGAGCCCCCCAGCGCTGCACGTTTACCGGTCGCTCTCTTCCTCCCTCCTCTCTTTCCACTTCTGTCAGTGCTTTGCTCTCGTTTCATCAAAAAAAACTACTTTTCTTTTTTTGCTTTCAAAACAAATCTACTGACACTCTTTTGTGTCTGTCAATACTTTTTTCGCTTGTTCTCTCTCTCTCTCTCTCTTTCTCACACTTCTGTCAGCTCTCTCTCTGCCATATGACCAACATTTTTACTAACATACCACAACACATTCATTCTGACCCGGTTCTTTTTTTTTATTACAGTAAGCTGACTCAGATAGTCAAATCAGCTGTGTCTGGATCTGAGTTACACTTCAAAGAAGCCATTCTTTGACAGGATTTTCTCTTTTGAGAAAATGCTTCAAATAGGTTACGTGAATATATGTGTCTATGCAACGTACGTGGAAGGCCTATGCGTGTGCATGCGTGTGCGTGTGTTTAAGTGTGTGTGTGTGTGTATTTTTGTGGCTTTGCTTTATATTTGTAAAAGCTCAGTATGTATACCGTTTAGTGCGCGTGTGTGGCTGAAAATACTCAACACCGATAGTTTGCTTGTCTGTCATGATTGTGGTTAACTCTTCCCCAACTTCATTTTCAAAGAAGCTTCGCAACATAACCTTCAAAGAATTGAAGTGTCATCGCACATAAGCACCAATAAGACCACCGTCTCTCATCTCGCGAGTCTCGTGGCTCTACAAGCGATAGGCTTCTCAAAAAGAGAACATATTACTGTAATACCTGATCCAAGTTATCTGTGATGATGTTTCTTTACAGATTTCGTAGCCTGTTTTCATTAGGCACTTAAAAGTTAAAACTTAGAAAATCCATTATTCCTTGGTTGTGTGTGTGTGTGTGTGCCTGGTTATGGTCTCGAAGCGTGGAAAATGATGCGGTTTCTGTAGGAAGTACTTGTAACTGCTCTGCTGAGCAGCAGTTACATGAGACGATGGCACAACGTCGGAAGCATTTTACTATTTACTTCCCATGGATTCTGTAGTGTATGGAGATACACACAGGAATAAGTTTTTTTTATGTGTCATACCATGACCTCTGACCTGGCCTTGGATAGACAATAACTGTATAAATGCTTTTGGCCAATCCTGGAGCCCTCTCTTCTATTCTGTTCTTTTCTTACTACCCCTCGTGTTGATGAGCTCAGTTCATTTTTACTGCGTTAGCAAATAATGTGGAACATACCAGAGAGTATAATACTTACGTTGTAGATACACCAAAGTAAATATTCAATTTCCACAAAATCTCTCAAAAACAAGTTTATGGACTATTATTCAAGGGGGCTCTGATTAGTTCACGGATGTCAAACACGTATGGCGACAGCAAGAACCTTGCAACACAATCAACCAGCGCTGTCCCATAGTTCAACGCATGGCCCTGGAAGTGTGGAGCAATAGCCTGTGTAATATGCATGACGAGCCTAGTTTCCCGTTTGAGTCCGCCTACCCCACTCACTCTAAGGAACTGAATGCTTCGCGTCTTGAAAGAAATAAACGGATCTAAATGAACATATATTGTAATTTTAGAGACTTGACCGGAACTAATTTCTTTGCAAGGTAAGATAAGATGACGGTAACTCTTCACTTGTCATTGTGGGAAAGTGGTAGATTCATATCGGGATTCTGAGTCAAAATGCGAAGTGGGTGTATGAATCGAAACTAAAAATTGGTATCTTATTTTTCAGTTTTTTTTGCTTTTTGATTAATCGAATCCTATCATTTTTCAATAAATGTTATTGATTAGACTAAATTTGAAAGAAACAAGATAAGTGTTTTATAGAATGTCAACTGCGCAATATTCTACTTACAGTGGAAGTGAAGATATTTCGCAAGCGCATAGCGTATTTTAAACCCACCTAAATGACTAGAGGATTCTAGTTGGTATTTTACATGAAACATTGAAGGTTGTCATGCTTTTATAAATAATAAGTGGCAGTCTCAATCTTGGATGAAATGGATGAGTGTATTGAGCTATGGTTTACTCTGTGTGACAGTGGCACTTTAATCCCTACTTTTAAAGGAGTTAAGTTATGGCGTTACCCTAAAAACAACCTTACAGTATGGAAGCAGCAGTCTTGAGAGGCAAATGCAAGAAAAAGCTACCGGTCTTCGTTCTGCTTTTACTGGTGAGAAAAAGAAAAGTGACAGGAGGTGACGTTTTAATTTAAAAGTATGTAAAAAAGATATGTACTTAAAAACAAATGTGTGTATGTTTTGTATGTCCCATGATGCAGTGCGTGCTGGCCCCCACCTTGTCTGCACCAGCAACGTCCTCTGAAGGTGCCCTGATTGGGCGCAACCACAGTAGTCATGGGAACCTGGATAAATGCCCCATTGGGGATTATATCAGCAACAATGGAGTCTGCTGTAAAAAATGCCATCCAGGTAAGGAGCTGCTGGCCAACTGATCTACATCACACACATCCACACACAGAATCATGCTATATACTGCTCCACCACACTGTATGAAACAGAATCATGCTATATACTGCTCCACCACTCTGCATGAAACAGAGACATGCTATATACTGCTCCACCACACTGCATGAAACAGAATCATGCTATATACTGCTCCACCACACTGCATGAAACACAAAACATGCTATATACTGCTCCACCACACTGCATGAAACAGAGACATGCTATATACTGCTCCACCACACTGTATGAAACAGAATCATGCTATATACTGCTCCACCACACTGTATGAAACAGAATCATGCTATATACTGCTCCACCACACTGCATGAAACACAAAACATGCTATATACTGGTCCACCACACTGTATGAAACAGAATCATGCTATATATTGCTCCACCACACTGCATGAAACACAAAACATGCTATATACTGCTCCACCACACTGCATGAAACAGTAACATGCTATATACTGCTCCACCACACTGCATGAAACAGTAACATGCTATATACTGCTCCACCACACTGCATGAAACAGTAACATGCTATATACTGCTCCACCACACTGTATGAAACAGAAATGCTCAACAAACGACATAGCTATTTCAGTCAAGACAATCACGTATTAGATTTGAGCATTTATTGTCACATGACATGGACATGTAGATTGACTTTGGTGGAGTGGATGATCTCAGGGAAGCACTCCCTGCCTCCTCGATGCACCACATACAGACATGACATATGAGGCAGGGAGCAATAGAGATACAATCCCCCTGGTGGATAGAACATAAAGACAGCAAGGGGGAGAAGGGGACGGTGGAGGGTGGCAGCAGCACTGATCATACAACAAATGGCTGAGTGTGTGCATGTGTGTGCCTATCCGCACGCCTTTTAAAGACGCCTTATCGGACGTGGCCCAATGGATATGCGCTGTTAACATGGGTGTGGTAGTGGGCGGAGTAAAGGAAGGTGGAGTAAGACGCCATACGTCCCTGATAAATGAATGACACGCGCTGCCCGATTGCCCTGCCTGAACTAGCTGCGCTTATAAATGCTGAAGGCACACAGTGACAAGGCCCATCTGTTGCTGTTGAGTGAACTTGGCTTTGTTTTCCAGGGGAGAGACTGGTGGGGGACTGTCCTGAGAGGAACAGCAGGACCTTATGTGAGCCCTGTAAAGAAGGCACCTTCATGGCCAAGAGCAATACTGTTCGCAACTGCAGACGCTGCAGAGACTGCAGAGGTATCTATCATCACAGTGATCTGTCACCTATCACCTTCACCATTGGGGGGAGCGACTGGGAGATTCCTTTTTTGTGTTTCCACTATAAGCGGAGTCAGATAGCTGAGCGGTTAGGGAATCGGGCTATTAATCAGAAGGTTGCCGGTTCGATTTCTGGCCTTGAAAAATGACGTTGTGTCCTTAGGCAAGGCACTTCACCCTACTTGCCTCGGGGGGAATGTCCCTGTACTTACTGTAAGTCGCTCTGGATAAGAGCGTCTGTTAAATTACTAAATGTAATGTAAGTTCTTTGACTGACCCCCCCCCCCCTCTCTTATGTAGCTTCAAATTTTGAGGAAGAGTTGTCACCATGCGAAAGATACAAGGACAGAGAGTGTCGCTGTGTCAAGGGTTACTACAGAAACGACATCGACTCCCTGACACATGAATGCCTGGAGTGTAAGAAGTGAGTATATGTGAGGGGACTGCAGCTTGTTTGGGTTTTTTTTGTTGGAAGTCGGAAGAAAAGTTGTGAACGCTTTTGTAGTTAACGTTTTTGTACTTAAAGAACAGCAGTTGTCAGCCGTTTCAGTTTTTCTGTTTAATCCATTCTACTGAACTAACAACCCTGGTTCTGGACAGATACTATGTCATTGGAAATTTGCTTTAAGACAAAAAATGTACACTCTTTGTAGTTTTCCTGGCCCAAGTTGGATTGTTAACCATTATTTAATACTTTTCACCAGTGTTTGATGACAAGATTATTCATGATTATCACTTCTTCAGAAGCAGGCTCTCAATTGTGAATCATTTCCTCCTCAAAACATTTCCGGTTTCCTCAGCTGTAGGTCCCAAAGGTGTCAATTCCTTTGTGGCCCAGAATCTCCTCTCAACGATCTGGAAACCACAAAACGTGAGTCTGTTCAGGTTAAAAACACTACACTTTCCTCTGCCTGGGCAACAGTATTCGCCTATTGATTGCTTTTGGTGAGAAACACTTTTCCCCTCAGGAAGGGTCACTTAATAACCTTCTCAGCACCTTGGTATCCTCGAACAGCCTGCTCATACTTCTGTAGGAGTGCCTATCAGTTGTGGATTCCTGCCCTCATGACATCTGCAGATTTCAATGATTGTAATCAAAATGGAAGAAAAAATGTTGATGCCATGTCAACGTACAGTTCAGTTTCACCAGTCACCTAAATATGTTTCTCTCTGCTTCCCCACCCAGCTCCGGAGAATGTTGATGTTATGCTCCCCGTAGTGGTTGTGTGCTGCGTCGGCCTGCTTGGGGTCATAAGTCTCGTAACCTCCCTAATAACCAAAAAGTGCGTAAAGAGGAAAATGAGATTAAGGATCGATGGTTCCGCCTCTTTCTCAGACCCTACATCTCGGGACTCTCAGAAATCCACTAAAGTAAAGCTGACCAATACAGTTTATATTAGATTTTGTGTATTTTGATGTTAAACATTTTAATTAATAATTCAATTATTTAAAGTAAAGCAAAGACATTTTATGAAAGACTGAAATGACTAAACAAATGTTTTCACAAACTTGCATTTTTATACTGCCGCACAAATACAGAAGACCAAAAAATATATATATATATATATATATATATATATATAAACAGTATATATAGACTAGTGTATGAAGGTCTGAATGTGTATGTTGTTCCTGTCTGTGTGCAGAGCTTGATCCCCGACCCTGAACGTTCTGAGAGGCAGAATCTGGCTGTACCAACCCAAGAGTGTGAGTCAGACCTACCTGACTGTGTTCCCAAGGAGATCAAGAGTAAGTGAAGTGTGTGTGTGTGTGTGTGTGATGGGTGTGTGAAGTGTGTCATTGTTTGTTTGCCTTGCTTTTGAGGAAATGGTGAAATGCATTTGTGGAATGAACCCCTCATCCATCCATCCATCCCCTTTTTTCTCATCCATCCTCCCTTTATCGCTCATCCATCTCTCTTCTCTCCTGTATCTCTCCCCCTACCTTTCTCCCCCTCCAGTTCAGAAGGTGATCTACTCAGTGCTGGACCTGGTGTCTGTGCGACACGTGAAACAGCTGGTGCGATCTCTGGGCGTGAGCGAGAGGGACATCGAGCGGGCCGAGGTGGATTACCGCTTGGTCCAGGAAGCCAACTACCAGATGTTAAAGCTGTGGGCCGAGGGCGGGGGCGGGGGCGGGGCCAGGGCGGGGCGAGGGGTTCTGCCACGCGCTTTACTGCAGGACCTGCTGGACAATCTGAGGGGGATGGACCTGGGTGGGGTGGCTGAGGAGCTGGAGGAAAAGTTCAGGGTTCAGTAGATACACACAAACATTCACACACACACACTCGCACACATTCACACGCACGCTCACGCGCGCACACACACAAGCATACATGTACATAGTACTATGCACAGAAACACACATACACACACACACACACACTAACATGGTGCTCGAACTGGGAACATAAATCAAACCCTTTCACCCTTCACCTTAATACAGATGTGGGATGTGAAGTTCTTCTGTAGTTGTAGGAATATTCGGTTGCACTCAGTTTATTTCTGAGAGAGGTTTTTATGAGAGCATTATTGATGAGGGGCTTCGGATTAAGCTAGAGGATGCGTATCATGATGTCTATGCCAAAACGTTCTAACATCTGTATTGTCATTGCCTTACCCTTTGTCTTAACCTTTGAACCAAGTTCCAGTCATGTTTTGTGGTTAGACTTGATGGATAGGCTTGTCTTAACTTTAATTCTTAATTGTTTTGTTGGGATGAGGGCATTGGGATGGAATCTAGGGTGATTTTCATCTTGGTGTGTAATTGTGTCTTTTGAATCACACTAACACATACTTGTAATGCACATTTTATGCTACCACAGCTTGCTGTCAAAGTTATGTTTGTTTATTTCTACTCAGTATCTTCTTCATCAGCCTTCCAAGGACCATATAGTATCTTGCCATTTTTATATTTTATTTTATATTCTGTTCAGTCTAATATATCCTGCTGTTAGTGCTCTGTGATTGATCAAATTCTTTACACTTAATCACATTCCAGTATCCATATGTAGATAGGTAGGTGGCACAAAGCTGTTGGCGATGTTTTTTATGAAGTCATTTCCTGTGTGCCAGTGGACAGTAATAAACATCACAACTATAAATAATGCTGCCTCTGTCTCATGATATATGCAAAGTGTGTGTGTGTGGGTATAACTGTGTGTTTATGAGTGAGTGATGGCATGTCTAACCTCAGGCTTTGTCGTCGTTCCACATTCCTTCACAGGCCTTCCGTGTCATGTCAGTCTGGCACTGTCTGTCTGTCTTCTTGTAATCACATCTTTTAATTTCCTCAGATTTGTGCGTTTCTCTGGTCGTTAGGTGACTTTCACTAGCCACCAAGACTACACACACACAGAAACAAAAATCTACACGCACACACAAGACTACACACACACACACAGTTGACGCGGTGTATGGATGAGTTAAGAGCTCAGTAGGGGGTATCTCCAGATGTTGGCAACAACAGGGCTGGCATTACTCCCAAGAAATGACTTTTTGGTTCACAGTCAGATTACTATGTAAACATTCTCCTTTCATTCATTTATTTGGTTTTCATCCAAAGTAACAGAAACAAGAAGAGCCATGTCTGTATCAGTCACCACCTCTTCATTTGAATTTGTGACTTTAAACACATTAGCCAGTCCCAGATATAGATCTATTGTCTGTGGAATGCAGTTTTTCTTGTCAGGTGAGTCATAGGGCGCAGAGGTGCAGGCGAGAGGAAGGTTGCTAGGGAGGGATGAGAACAGGCACAGAGGCAAAGAGCAACATACCCAGAGAAGGTGAAACAGTAGAAACCAAAGATGACTGTGTGAATCAAGATGGATCTAAAGAAGCTCAGGTACGTGAACGATCTTCTGGTGATTCCTGTCACAGAAGTAGTTTTTCACTGTGATTTGTGCTTGCTGGATTGGGTCAGACAGATTTATTGAAATGCAAGGGCAGGGCTCATGTTTGCTTAATGTTTCATGGTCGGTATGCTAATCTAAGAGCGGTTGTTGTTTATGGTGACGGGGGACCCGGTGTGCTTGTTGTTTGGTGAACACGGCCCTGACCTGGAAACAGCGTCTGTCTGTTACCTTCTGTAACACCTCACACACAGCAACACGTTTTATTGAGGATACTTTAGTACCTAGGGTCCTGAATTTCACCTGAATACAAAACATTCGAGTGTGATGTGTAGCCTATTTGTTATGAGGGCACTTGCGTTACTGAGGTGTCAAAACACTTCGATGCACGTAACCGTGGCATGTAGTGTTAGGTTTATAACTGAATACAGCGTGTGTGTTTGTGTTTGACATTTTGTCTTTTAGCGCTTGTCCTTAGAGTAATAATATTTTTTCTTCGTGAACTGAACATGTTGTGCTCAGAATGTGTCAAGAAAAAAAATGAATTCTTGGTAACCAAGACAACTGGTGTTGTGTGAGTGAATGTGTGCAAATGAGGTAGTTTGTAACTCTACATCCTGTTACAAAGAATCATGAGCTTGGAGCATGAGAATTGACTTATTCACTTTTTCCAAACACTGTCATCTGCCACAGCCACTGATGTTGCTATTGTCATTATCATAACCATATAGCTACCTACCTTTCAAAAACACAAGCTAACCTGTTCTAAAATGCATTCATGTAAAGATAAGTTCCTTCCTCAAGATTCCCCTGTTTCAGTTCTTCCTTCTTGGTTGATGAATTTTAAAATAGAGCACTTCCTGTTGGATTCGTGCCCAGACGCTATGACTTCCTCGTTTGCTTTGCTCCACAATGATTCGTGCGTATTTTTGGTTTTGTATTTCTAAAATCTTTCTTCAAAAATAAGTGTAAACAACGAAGGAGATGAGCTGTCTCAGGAGGACGCTACAGAACAGTGGAGAGATGGGGAAGAGCGGGAGAGGGAGGGGGATTCGTTAAATGGAGGGACCACAGCTGCAGAGACCACGACCAACCAGCTGGGGGCAGTAGAATCACACACATTTAACACCTTGAACTATCAGGTTAGTATGGAAAATAAACTTTGCCTTCAACTGTCAGGCATGGCTCACAGGCACCATGTCATCATAGACACCTGTGAGACATGTAGATGATGGTTAGGGTGATAGTTGCAAGTAAAAATTGAATATATATATGCGTTCTATTAAAGAGACACTGATTTTTGTTTTCTTTTAGAGAAGAACCCAGCAGAAAGTCGTAACAGACTATGCCACAATGAGCAAGGGATCGTCTCCATATGTGAAACCGCGAACAGCACTGAAACAGGTTCTGTTTAACCAGGGAGCGCCAGAGAAGTGCTCATCGCCTGAGGTACTTGACTGAGACGGAATCCTCCGTCTGCACATGCTAATGTTGAAGGACGCGCACACCCGACAGAGCAGAATGTCACTATAATGGTTTGATTCAAAGTTTGTACCTCCCCCTCAGGAACGGGGTCAGCTGGACGTGTTGAAGCGGCTCCTGGAAAACTTCCCTGTGCCCCAGTGCCTTAGGTGGAGCTGGGGGGAGGGGGACGAGAGATCCACCCTAGAGAGCAGCTGGACAGAAATAGTGCGCTCTCACACGGTAATTTACCAAGCGAAAAAACATCGTGAGTCAGAACAATACATAGGTGTGAGCCACACCCTGACTTCTACAGT
>NC_140362.1:20782500-20802500 GCF_054491055.1 Hypomesus nipponensis | reverse complement strand
AGAGAAGGTCTCCCCAGACCCTCAAACCATCTCCGACACTCAGCTGCCCCATGAGAAGCCTGCTACAAAATCCCATAAAATACCCAAGTTGAAGTCCCAGAGGAGCGTGTCGAACCCGGACCTCACCCATCAGGACGAGCAGCTCAGGCCCAGCCGTCTTCACATTCCCCACTCGCCCCCTGGAGGTCCGGACCTGCCCCCACTGCCCTCCCCACTGAAGGGCTTGCTGGAGCGAGCCAAGGGGAGAAACAGGGACCCGGACAGGGGAAAGAAAGAAGTAGAGAGGCACGCATCCACAAGTCGTCTGTCGAACTTGTCTTTTTCTCCCTCCTTCTCCACCACGGCATCGCAGTGCACCAGCGAAGGAGACAGAGAGATGGAGTGGGAGGAGGTGGAGTTGGTCCGGCATCGAGCCCCCACCATCAGCCAGGGGTGGAGGGAAGAAACAGTGGATGGGGATGAAGAGGAGAACAAGAGCTGGTGAGTTTGAGATGTTGATCTTAGTGTAACCGATAAGGATCGATTAAATTCACTCATCGGTATAAGTAAGTAAGTCCTTGTTTTGTTTTTTTTAAGCACTGTAACACAACAAGACTGACCGAGGTGCCGAACAAAAGAAAAAAAAAAAGAAAAAAAAAAGAAAGAAAAAACACCATAAAATACATAGTAGAAAACAAAATACAAACAGTCAATAACAGTCAAATAAGTTACATCACAACTCAAGAAGTAGTGGGAAATGCTAGTTCATATAAGTGTGTATAAGCACAGACCTCCAGCGACAGCGAAAAGCTAGCTTTTCGTTGGCGTAGCGGGTTGTGGTCACGTATAGTACATTAGAATCTTGATTAAATCTGCAGCATGTGTGTTTTCAATTTGGACACACTGTGCAGGAAATGGCAGTCGGAAAGTTTGACTTTGCAGTTCAGCTGTAATCTTTGCTTTATTCAAAACTACTATTGAGATGACTTCTCAAGAGGCTGTGGGTGGATGATGGACAGTGTTCTTGTGCCATGGAACATCTGCAGTTTCGATTTTAACACAATGTCAGTTTCTTACAAATTACTGATAATTGTTGTGGTTTGCATCGTCAAAATTAATTTAAAAAAATGTTCTCCCTCATCAACTTATCTCTCTCTTTTTTTTTCTTCAGTCCCGTCTTTCTTGATGGCGCAAGTGTAGACTGGCCTGGGTGGTGCTTCGATGACGATGATTTCCTGGATTACCTGAGCCCTGACAGTGTTTATAAGGAAGATGAGGGTCTGTTGCAGACCATCACACATACTCTTACTCTACAAGACTCCCAGAGAACGTCAGAGCGGAGGAAAGGAGAGGTTAGCCATGTCTAGATGTTGATCCAGGTTCAGTCAAGCACACAGGCTACGGTGATCAAGCTTATACACCTACAACGTCAGCCATTCAAACTTTTTTATACCATTTTATGTTTGTTTTTTAATTCCAAAGCAACAAGATGAAAATCCTGTAAGGTGGTCTGCAGTTGAGTGGCCGAAATGCAGGCATTTAGTTTGGTAGCAGTGGATTAGGGTCACTGATGAAGATGTGGGTTATTAAGCACCAGAATCTTGATGCGTCGGCCATGGTTAGGTGCGCGCGCTTTTGTTAAATAGTGTAAATTTATATTTGATAAAGGATGGATATATTGAATATATTTTTTCTAAAGATTCAGAATGTACATGTTGCAATAAAGAGATTAAACCAATTTGCTTTGTATATTTTTATTCTCAGGAATGTCTTTGTAAATATAAAATATTGTATATATAATAAGTAGAAATAGGCAACATATTTACACAATTTCAAATAAAGTTCTTACATAAAGTAATACTGCTACAAATGTCTGCACTGAAGGTCTCTGTCATACAAAACCACACACACAATCATGCTCTCCCAAACAGTAGTCAAGCAGATCGAAATATTATATTTCGACCCACGAAAATATAGTATAAAAAAATTACAGACACACTATTTTGAGATTTCATCATCTTTCACTCTACTCCTCTCGCTGTCCTCCCTCTCCTTGGAGTGAGCGTGGACGATGGTCTCCAAAGCTGGGAAGCGTAGAACGTTCCTCTTCTGTGAAGAACCAAACACACAGTATGTCAAATTGTGATTTTAAAAAGATGTAACTTTAGGCTTATACTTATAGGAAAACACACAATTTCAGACTATTTAAAGACACACACGCACACACAGAGAGAGAGAGACAGAGACAGAGAGAGAGAGAGAGAGAGAGACAGACAGACAGACAGACAGACAGACAGACAGACAGACAGACAGACAGACAGACAGAGAGCGAGAGAGAGACAGACAGAGAGACAGACAGACAGACAGACAGAGAGAGAGCGAGAGAGAGAGACAGACAGAGAGAGAGAGAAAGACACAGAGAGAGAGACTGAGAGAGAGAGAGAGAGAGAGAGAGAGAGAGAGAGAGAGAGAGAGAGAGACAGACAGACAGACAGACAGACAGTGTGAGTTACACTCACCCTCTGCTCGTTTTTGCACATCTGGACCACAACCAACAATGCTATTAAGAGGAGTAAGACGAGGCCAACCGCCGGGCCCACCCCACTGGAAGTCTCCTCAACCCCGTTCAAACCACCTGTTAAACACACAACCATGTATTCATGCTCACGTTCAACTGTCATTTCAAAAACAACTAAACCAGCCCAAAAAATAGGTGGTCCACTCACTCATCTGTTGTAAATGGTAAGTCACATTTCCCAGCATCCCTTGCTTCCCATAGAACAGACAAGCCCATTCACCGGCAGTCTTCTCTGTCACAGCGCCGATGTTAAGAACCTTCCCATTGGAAGGGAAGGGAATCGCAGATTGGGTGCCATTGAGGACAGGGGTCAGCTGGACCCAGTTGTAGTCAGTGACTTCGCTGGTGTCGCTAAGGTGACAGGTCAGTGTCACGGGAGTCCTCCTTGAAGTCTGAGTGTTGCGGAGCACTTGAGGGAGGGAAAACACCAAAGAAGGTCTCAGTACTCTGTCTAAATCAGTGGTTTCCAACCCTGGTCCTCAGGGACCCTTGTCCTGCATGTTTTAGATGTTTCCCTGCTCCAACACACCTGATTCAAATGAATGGTAGTTAACAGGCATCTGCAGAGCTGGATAACGACCCCTTCATTTGAATCAGGTGTGCAGGAGCAGGGAAACATCTCAAACATGCAGGACAGGGGGTCCCGAGGACCAGGGTTGGGAACCACTGGTCTAAATCATTCAAAAGGTACCGTTTGCCATGCTCACCTTGTGCTGTGACCAGACGCATCCCTCTGCCCAGCTTCCTGCCCATGACTGACCCCGAGCACCTGTACCCTCCCCCATCCTCGACCCCCACCTCCGCCAGGCTGACCGACCTGTCCCAGGGGGTCTGGGAGGACAGGTTGGCGGAAGGAGGGAGGATGGGAACCACGGCCGACGCAGAGAGGGATCCCTCGCCCGTTCTCCCCCACAGCACGCCGGAGGGAGCGAGTCCGGAGGTGAAAACACAGGGGAGGGTGACGGCAGACCCCACGGCCGCATACACTCTGCTGTCGTCCCTGGGGGGAATGACGATACCTGAGAGTCAGAGAGGGAGAGAGACAGAGACAGAGACAGAGAGAGAGAGAGAGATAGAGAGAGAGAGAGAGAGAGAGAGAGAGAGAGAGAGAGAGAGAGAGAGAGAGAGAGAGAGTCAGTTAGCACTCGTCCGCACTGTAAGGACATGAGCTGTGCTGAAGCCGTGGCGCCGGTGTCACAGAGATCAGCCGCGGCGTCCCCTCACCTTTGACTGTCAGTGCTCGGGTGACCCTCGCCTCGCTCCCCTTCTGATGCACGACGCACGTCCAGTCCCCCGTCATGTTTCCAGAGGCTCTGCCCTTCAAGTAGAAGGAACCGCTGGAGAAGCTTTCCTCGGTGAAGCCGTGGTCGTGGAACAGAAAGGGCTCTCCATTGAGCCTCCAGCTCACCGTGGCCCCCCACGGCCAGGGCTTCACGCCGCACGCGATGGACAGAGTGTCGCCGTCCAACGGGTGCTCTGGCGAGAACGACGCTGTCGAGAGCGGAAAAGACGTCGCGTAAAACTTGTGTCCAGTCCGCAGGACTGAAACGCTAACTAAAAAAAAATAAAACGATGAACGCTGTCATCCTTAGACAGAATTCCATTCAGTCACAAGACGTTTGCTCGGAAACTCTCACACACTTCACACCAAGAGCATGCTATGCCAACTGCAATTTATTCAAACTGATTAATTATTTTTGTATTCTCTCTCTTGTGGCTCACCTTTGATGACCCTGAGAAGAACGCTCTTCATGATGACCTGTTTGCCGTCTTCCACACGGCATCTGTACTCTCCTGCATCCTCTTCCCTCACTTGGTTTATGTACAGGCTGTAGTCTCCAGTATGGGAATGAGAACATCTGACACGTGGGGCAGAACTATCCCAGTACTCCAACCCACTCTTCTGCTTCCTCCAAATGGTGCTGGACGGACGGAGACACAGAGAAGAAAGGATGAAGATCTATCCATGCCTTGTGCCAAAAGGCACATTCACGCATGGTACACTGTAGTGCCTGAATCCATTCAAATGTGTCAGTGATTCACTTTTATGGAGAAGATAGAGAGATGAACATGAACAGAGAGAGAGAAAAAAGAGAGAGAGAGGTAGGTAGGTAGGCAAGAGGAAAATGAGAGAGGGAAAAAATGCTCTTACCCTCCACGGTACCTGGACCAGTTGATGACTGCTGCAGTATTTGGAGGAGGATGACTCACACAGGGTAAGATGGCTTGTGAGCCGACCTCCACAGTGACTTCAGTGGACTCACACCAAACCCCTACAGGAACATCAATACATACCAGGACGGATTCAAATCCAGTTTGCAGAAAATGTTCATGAAACTTTAAATTATATCACTGATCACAAGTGTGGGTAGACACAAATCCAGTTTTTCTTACCTGTCACAAAGAGAGTGATTCCCAAAACACTTAGACATTGCCATACAGCCATTTTACTCATTGTGTGTGTTAAAAAAAAATATATATATATATTATTTGACTAGATATGGTGTATCTCTCAATGAATCTCTTTGTTCTATGATATGCTGATATCTGTTTCCTCTGTTCGTTTTACTCTGATGTCTGGGTTGCAGTATGAGTTTCTGTGAATTGGGACTATATAAGGACCTGTGGGTGGGGGTGGGGGTGGGGAGGGGCGGGGCTACGCCAGCAGGTAGTCCCTCTCAGTCGTGTGACTTAGTCTGGAAGGCAGCCCTCGATTTCTTTCTCACTGACGCAATATGGAAACTGTCAGACACAAACAGGGAGCCCCACTTTGTCCCACGGATTCTCTCTCTCCTTCTCTCTCTGCTTTTCTCTCTTCTCTCTCACAGACCCTTGGTTGTAAAATTACAATGTCATTTTTAACTCTTTTTTATTTTGTTTACTTTTTCAAACCTTTTTTTTTTTTAAGACCGCATTTATCCAATGGCAGTGTGACAATAGGCTTACATACACAATTGACATTGACTATGTAAATGTGGTCTTTCAACAACAACAAAAAAGTGTTTTTTGGAGAGCTAAAAGTGACTTGAACATTTTACAACCCGGTCTTACAGGGTTAAATAACGCTAATGTAAGATAACAAGATGTACATGGTGATGAGTACAAATAGGGGTGTAAAATAGGGTATCCTCGACATGTGGATGCACCTATAGCATAGTTATATTTACAGGAAGCCAGCTTTCGTTTTGATAACTGAGAGAAAACGTGCCAAACCACTGTGTCCTTCCTTCCTCTGTGCCGGTAGAAATGCTGAGAGTCACTGCTAACCTCGCAAGCCTTGTACATGGACAGGGCCCATTCCTGTAACAGGAGTCAGTGAGTGCGATGGGGTGTGATGGAACGTGAGGGTGATGATGATGATTAATGACTAATCATCTCCTTTTACATCTCTGTTTCAACACCACAACTATCTCCACATCTTCTACTATTCTCACAATGCTGGAAAAAAGTTCACAAGAAGATCACAAGTATGGACAGCTGACAGACAGACAGACAGACAGACAGACAGACAGACAGACAGATAGACAGATAGATAGACAGACAGATAGACAGATAGATAGATAAGACAGATAACAGTGGAAAGTGTGTGGGTGGTTGTGTATTTCTTCTGGCAGCCAGCTCTGGTTTCCCACAGTTTGACTCTATACATTCAGGCTAATCTACAAAAAAAGCGAACGACAGTGATAACTGGTTTTGCATCTGGCCCAGATTGACACCACAACACCCACCAACCTGCATGCTCTCTTTTTGCATCTGTGAATCACCTGCTACAATATGAGGTGGTCTTTCCTCCAGCTGGTCTTCAAATTTTGTCACTGTTTTTGAATAAGGGGCGAACAGGGAGCCTTAAATGGAAGACTGAAAAATAACCACTCACATGGAAACAATTGTTCATTCGGGATGCAAAACCAAATTATGTTAATCTTGGTGAACACGGAAAATACGTAAATGCACATTTTCTGTTGAAGCCTTTCAACAGTGACATTCTCAAATGATCTGAGAAGAGTTTTGTAAAAGGATTAACTGTATAGTCACATCTCTTGCCTCTCCCAGCATTAAAATCATACTCATAATTCACCCTGCATTATCTATTCATTACACACTGTACACGACTCTGCAATGTTCAACAGAATATGCTGTTTTGAGACATTTAGAAGAATTGTATTGTATCGTTTTATTGTTTTCAAGAATGCTTCAAATTTAAATGTTCCACAGAGGGCTGCTGACGTCAAATCAAAACTAAAACGTAGACTGTATGAATATCTGCTTGGGTTGTTTCTTCGAAGAAGAAAATATATTCCATCCAGCTGTTTTAGTTACAGTAAGACTGAAACTATACGTGTGTGTGTGTGTGCATAAATGTGTGCATGTGTTTGTGTGTGTGCCTACTTGTGTGTGTGTGTGTGTGTGTGTGTACGTGTGGTTTAAAAATGCAAAGGCTTGTGAAATCGATCCAAGGGTGGCTGTTCATCTGCCATGCATGTGTCATGTGTGTTTATGTTTGTGTGCGACCATGCGTGCATGCGTGCATGTGTGCATGTGACTGGCTGGCTATGTCTCGTGAAAAGGTCAGTCTGTGTGTAAGAGTTAAAAATGTTATCTTAAAACTTAGTTTAATAGATCATCCACTACCATAGAACAGTCACTCTTGCTCAATATTTGTGACAAAATGACGGCAATAGAGATTTTTTTTTCTCACGGAAATACTTTGTCTTCAAGATTTTTAATCTTATTAGGACAAAGAAATGCTAATTGTACAAAAATGTCAGTGTGCAGCTGTGCTGAATGTTTCCTTCCAAAACTGGACTCAGTCACTGGCCATGGTGCTGGAGAGCCAGTCGGTGAACACACACACCTGGTCGGGGAGAAAACAGGCCCAACAGATGGAGCACAGTGGAGAGTTAGACAAGTCATTTGGACTATAACTGAGTCTTCGTCTCTAAAATAGCAGAAGGAAAACCTCACCTTGGCGTAAACACCGGGGTGATCCCTCTCGGCACAGCCATAGCCCCAGGACACGACACCCTGGAGCTCACCGTTGCAGACCACGGGGCCACCGGAGTCACCCTGAGAGAGAGGGAGTAATATGGAGAGAGAGACAGAGAGAGTGGTATGAAGAGAGAGAGAGAGACAGAGAGACAGAGAGACAGAGAGACAGAGAGACAGAGAGACAGAGAGACAGAGAGAGAGAAAACAGAGAGAGAGAGAGAGAGAGAGAGAGAGAGAGAGAGAGAGAGAGAGAGAGAGAGAGAGAGAGAGAGAGAGAGAGAGAGAGAGAGAGAGAGAGAGAGAGAGAGAGAACAGAGAGAGAGAATTGGAGGAATGATAAAGCGAGGTAACAAAGTGTTTGACCTGTCTAAATGATGATAAAGTTGAGGTCATCTCTAAAAGGTAAACGGGTGCCTACCTGGCAGGAGTCCTTGCCTCCCTCCAGGTAGCCAGCACAGAACATGGCGTCGGTGATCATGCCAGGGTAGGAGTTGTCACAGTCCTTGAAGGAAAGGATGGGGATGTCCAGGCACTGCAGCCTATTCTTGTCAGCCGCTGTGAGGAGAGAAAGAGAGAGAGACAACCAAAGAATGACGAGGGAAGGCATAACATTTACTTTTGGCTAGCCAGCCCAGCATGGCATGCATGCTGTTACAATTGTAACAGTCTCCTAGTTTACAGAAGACCTGTTCCCCTGATGCTGTACTCACAGGAGCTCATGGTGTTGCCCCAGCCAGAGACTTTGCACGTGGTGCCAGCGGGGGCACAGCTGGAGGGCAGAGCCACGGGCTGCACGGCAGCGTTGAGGGTGGCGGGCTTGCTCAGCTTGATCAGCATGATGTCATTGTTGAGGTTGTAGGAGCTGTAGTTGGGGTGACGGATGACGCGAGCAGAGCTGATGAACTGCTCGTTACCCTCAGTCAAGCCGATGTGGTGCTCTCCAAGACGGACCTCCACACGGCTGAGAGAGAAAGGGGGAGAGAGAGAGGGGGAGGGGAGAGAGAGAGAGAGAGGGGGAGAGAGGGGGAGGGGGGAGAGGGGGAGGGGAGAAAGAGAGAGGGGAGAGGGAGAGGGAGAGAGAGAGAGAGAGAGAGAGAGAGAGAGAGAGAGAGAGAGAGAGAGAGAGAGAGAGAGAGAGAGAGAGAGAAAGAAAGAAAGAAAGAAAGAAAGAAAGAAAGAAAGAAAGAAAGAAAGAAAGAAAGAAAGAAAGAAAGAAAGAAAGAAAGAAAGAAAGAAAGAGGGGGGAAAGAGAGAAAGAAAGAGACAGAGAGAGAGACACAGAGATAGAGCAAGAGAGATGCAAAAGTCGGCATGATGAGTTTTTTCCAACAGCTCATGACCTCCTTGGAGATATCTGTGAAAAGGCTGTTCTCTGCTTCAAGTCTCAAACTCAAACTTACGACTTGTAACAGTGAGCAGCAGACACAACCCAGTTCTCGTTGACCAGGGAGCCACCGCAGAAGTGGTACCCAGAGTTCAGAGACACCTGATGGGGCTGGGAGTGGGGCTTGCACTCATACCCTCCGACGATCTTGTCCTCCTCCGTGGCAACTGAAACCAAGAGTAAGACATTGTTTATGTCAAGTTAGGATCAGATTCACGACCATCAAACTTCTTGGCCCAGTTTCCCAGACATGGATTAACTAGTACTAGACTAAAAACATTTTCAATTGAGATCTTCATTGAATTATTTTCTTACTTCAGGACTAGGTTCAACTCATGTCTGAGAAACTGGGCCCTTGGTCTAATCGCTGGGTTTAAATGCAATCTGCGGAAGATACAGGGTCTGATTAAAAACCGTCACATTTTTCCCAGTTACCATCACTAAACAGCATGCCAAAGGTGTCTTGAAAAGACACATCATTAGACTGTGCAGAACATCACCAGATGGCCTCTACTCACAAGCTGCTCCGATGAGCAGAATGAAGACCAGAGACCTCATGGTTGCTGTGTGATCCTGTTGATGGGCAGTTCTGACCTGCTTCTGCTGTTAACATCTGCATCCAGGAGTACTGCCCCATTCTTTTGGCAGTCCGATTGGTCAAGCAATAGCCAATCAAAATATGCTAAGGAACTGTACATTATTCAGTAATACCCCTCCATGGGTTTTTAGGTAAACTTTTTAATTGTGACTTATACTTTAAGTCCTGGATTGTCTGATTTTTTATTCAAATCTTGTACATGTAAAAAAAAAAAAGAAACATAACGTATCACTTACTTGATATCGAAATCCCACACAATACAAGAAAATGATGTGCTTGATCAAAGTTCTTTGAACTTGAATTGAATAACAAATAATTAATTCAGACCAAAAGAAAATCAGTTTATTCTGCCTTATTCATATAATGCACCATATAATCTAATATTACTAAAAATGAAAGAAAAAAGAAACCAACATGTTGAGTTAAATTAGGTTTTTATCTTTAGGTCAACACATTGTAGGCACAGCTGTATAATTCACAACCATTATCGATGTTTTCCTGGAAATTCTCTTGAAAAAGCATCTTTCAAGGCCAATCCCGAGGTTTCAATCTAGTTTAAAGGGAGTGTGCAAAGTGATATTCAAACAATCTTAGTGAATTATTAAAAACGTTTTGTTTACAGTTCTTGAAGATAAAATTTGTTTAATTCTCAGAAATTGTATTGGTTTACAGTTAAATGTATCATTAAACATAATTAAATATCTTAAGATGATAATAAGCAAAGTGTTAGATATTTGTAACTTTTTTATGATTGGGCCTATATTCTTTCTTTATTTCCACCCTTAAAACTCTGTAAATGTTTGTGCTACATACACAATGTTTGTGTCAAAATGTTTGTGTTGTAACAAACATGGGTGAAAACGGTTGACTACCTAAAGTTCATATTCATTAATTTTTTCATTATATTTGCTTGGATGTTGACTGATTTAATCAGGGTCTGAATCCTTGCACATTCTCCTAACTACGCCTAGTAGTTGTAGCTTTAGTTGTTGCTTTTAATCATCGTGACAAGTTGTAATCAGTGTGGTCCATCTAGTGGTTGAAGTCAACAACAGAATGCCAAGGGTTGTTTTTTGAAAACATTTGCATAGACTTTACTGTTAATTAGCGCTATGCATTATGGTACTTTTTACTGTATGATATGCAGAACTTCTGTATGTTAAAACTTTATTTGATATCCAGTGTCTGTATTTCTTAATGCAATCATTGCATCTGAATAGTTGCTTGGGTATTCTTTTGAATATACTGTGTATGCATACAGTGCAAATAATGTCAACTCTTGGATATCCCAGCATTAAAATCCTACAAATAATTCACCCTGCATTATCTATTCATTGCTCACAGTGCATTATTCTTCAATATTCAACCGAATTTGCAATTTTGAGACATTTAGAAGACTTATGTCATTTTTTGTTAAGTTTTTAAGAATGCTCAAAATTTAAATGTTCCACACATTGACGTCAAACCAAAACTAAAACGTAGACTGTATACATTTCTCCTTGGGTTGTTTCTTTGAAGAAGAAAATATATTCCATCCAGCTGTTTTAGTTACAGAAAGACTGAAACTGTGTGTGTGTGTGTGTGTGTTTATGCTCAAATGTGTGCATGTGTTTGTGTATGTGCTTATATGCGTCTGTGTGAATGTTTCTGTACAGAAACTTATATTCTTAAATGCTTTGTTTGTCTTATAAATGTTAATCTTAAGGACAATAATGATTATTGTACAAGTTGTTAAGTTGTGCGGCTGTGCTGAATGTTTCTTTACAAAACTGGACTCAGTTACTGACCATAGGTCTTGAGAGCCAGTCGTTAACTGACCATTTTACTGTCATGCCCATCTATGGGTTTTTAGCAAGGCCGGATTATGGACGGGCTCATGTGGCCGTCAGTAGTATGATATATCTGGCGTGCTTTTAATCATCGTGACAAGTTATAATCACTGGGGTCCATCTAGTGGTTGAAGTCAGCAACAACCCGCCAAGGGTTGTTTTTTGAAAAACCATCGGCGCATTTTTACAGACTTTACAGGAAATGAGCGCTATGCATTCTGGGACTGCCTGCAAAATGGAAGCGCCCTTTAGCTCTACATGATATAAGTGGAGGCGTAAAGTTTAACATGAGAGGCATTTGTTTTATATGAACAGTTACAATACTATTAGCAATATGTATGTCTGACTTCATAATTCTGTCAACAAACCGACACTGCGAATACAGCGTTTTATAACGTCCAACACTGCAGGTATGGTATTATCCTCGGTGTTACTAGGTCAAGTTAGCTGACTTGCTAGCTAGATTATATGTCATGTAGCCTAACGCTTATGTTCAATATTGTACTACCTCGCTAGGTCGGCGTCTACGTCAACGTTTTAGTACAAATGGTACAAATAAGATGATCTTGCTTGTGTGAACGAATGGTTGTTAGTAATAATTATCCTAGCAGAAGTTGTAGTGCTCTACTAGCTAATTAAATCGAAATCCCCTTAAATGTGTTGCAGATCCTAGCTCAATCATGTCTTTATTTGGAGGATTTTTTAGAGCTGGATTGTCGATATGCTATTCCACCCTCCAGACAACCAGGCATATATCTACAGGTAAAACATACACGATGGTAGCCACGTTGCTTTCTTTTCCAGCATGTTTTCTTTTTTTTCTTCGATTGTTTGCGGAATACAGTCCATTCTCTGATTCTCTAATTGCTGATAACGAATGCTTCAACTTTGTTATTCAAATACGATTTAATTTACTGTGCTGTGTTTTGTCTGCAGGGGTGTGTCGTCCAATTCGTATGCATGCTATTCCTGAACTGAAAAAGGTGGACAGATGGACGGAGAAGAGGAGTATGTTTGGGGTTTATGACAACATTGGAATTCTAGGTGAGTGACACCCTTTATAGACAAATGCAATTAGCAGTAGTAAACTGTATTAATCCTCAGAGATGGGGACTGTACGGAAGTAGTCTAGAGTATTTTTAAACATGAATATCGGTACTTCTACCTGAGTGAAGGATGTGTGTCATCTCCGCAATGTTGTTACTCTGTCATTTCATTGTTGTTACACTGTTGTTATAAAGTTATTACACTTTTGTTTAACTGTTGAACTTTCGTTCATCAGTATTTGGACAAATGCTACATGTGTCTAATACAATGCTTACATGTGTCTAATACAGTGTTCCCAACAGTGGGAAGGGGGGCGCAAATTATTTTCAAGGAAAAAAAAACATAGTTTGGGTTTCTGTTTGAGCAGGGCCGTACCCACCATTGAGGACCTGTATTTTTTTTCTCGAGGTGTATGTTAAAAGTCATAAAATAATTGCCTGATAATGACTCTTTGGTTCCTCGAAGATAACCGATCTTCTCAAGTGACTGCTTGCTTGAGTTTATCGAATAAATTGGCTGGGGGCGGGCTTTAGTTACAAAAGATTGAGAACCTTGGTTCTAATACACCAAACACTAGTCTAATACACCAAACACTAGTCTAATACATTTACATTTAGTCATTTAGCAGACGCTCTTATCCAGAGCGACTCACAGTAAGTACAGGGACATTCCCCCCGAGGCAAGTAGGGTGAAGTGACTAGTCTAATACACCAACACACCAAACACTAGTCTAATACACCAAACACTAGTATAATACACCAAACACTAGTCTAATATGCCAATACACTGCAGAGCATTGATCTTTGTGCCATGGGTCTTTAGGTGACTTCAAAGCCCATCCCAAGGACCTGATTGTGGCTCCTGTGTGGCTGAAGGGCTTTCGAGGCCATGAGCTCCAACGGCTCACGAGGAAGAAGAAGATGGTGGGAGACAGGATGTTGACACTCGACAGACACAACATGGAGAAGAGAATCCGCTACCTTTACAAACACTTCAACCGTTTTGGCAAACACCGCTAGTCTGAAACACACCATGCAGACGTGGTCGACCAGAAAATTGTCTTTCTGTCCGAATGAGTCATCAGACTGATGATGGTGGAAATCCACAATGTAGTTTTTTGTTATTTATGTAATAATGTGATTGATTTGTAAACAAATGGACTCACAGAAAGACAGATTGATATTGTACTGTCAATAAATTTTGTTTAATTAATAAAAGTGGGCTGCTGTTTTTTCTGCCTTGTGTTAAAGTCATAAGTAGCCAGGTTGGTTTATTCATCTGTGTTTTTGTTTGTAAGGGGTTATGATACAATGCAACTTTTTGAAGCCCCAGGGGGTAATTGCAAACAAAAACTACAGTAAAAACATGCTTATTTAAACAGGTTTAGATTTATCTTTTCTTTTTTCTTATTCCCACCTGGTTATTTATTTTTTTATTTGCGGCGGTTACGTTCTTCTAACGTAAAATGTGGAAATCGAAAATAGGGGGGGGGGGGGGGGGGGGGCAAACTGGGAATTGGTGGGGGCGTTTCAGGAAAAACCCAGAATAAATACAATATTTACACACATACATTTGCTTTACCCACTTGGGGCAAAATAATGTAGATTTAATCAAAACACATAAAGAGGTCCAGAGCGTGATGACGGCAAAGAGTCGAGTCAACATTCTGCACTGAGCAGTGTACCGCAGTGTCGTCCTGCCGCCCTATCCGGCACACAGAAATCTGCAGTACTGCAAAGTGTGGAGAAAGAGAAGTGAGGGAGGGGGGGGGCAAAGAGGTACCGCACCATCACTGTGAGTCCAACTGGAGAAGGGAAGGGTAGCAAGCGACGCATTATTGCAGTATAGGATCATCACATATACACACACGAGCGAAACTACCGCACTAACCCACAAAACGACACACACCGATTGGCTTGTAGACGAAGGCTACTCTCGCTGGGAAAGGGGGGATAGCGGCGGTATTTATGATACGTAAGTTATTATGTATGATGATTAAAATTACTCAGTCGTTTTAAGAAATTTTTAATACTGAGTTGTATTTAGCTTTAATAGGCTACTTGCAACCTTGCTAGTTTTTTTTCTCTTCTAGTTCTTAGCATCTCAACTCAGCATCATTGGAATACCTGGACCAGTATCTTTAATAAAATTACTCCACAAAAAAAAAACGATCAAAAAATAACATTTTCTTTCATGGAGTATAGGATATAACGGATTTATGTTGAAATTAAGAATCTGCATTCACTTTCAGACCCTTTTTTCACCGCTGCCCTGAGTGAATTATTACCCGACGCGTGCCTTGGTATTGCGGTACTTCAGTGATGACTTGCGGTGCAAAAACATCGCTTCAAGATTAGCCTACTGCACCATCCTCTGTTATCAACACGGCACTTCAATCAGTTGGCTACCCGAGATTTGGGACTTCATTGGACGTGAGCCGAAATTTCGTGTCTTTTTCGTGATCTCGCTTTTTCGACTTCAGACCCTTCCCCCCCTCGCCTCTCGTTCACTCCAATTCCCCCCTGTCCTCTTGAGTCAGTTCTAAACAGCTGTACAAGCGATGTGAGTATAAATGCATATTTCTGTTTTTTTGGTCTTTGATTTTGATAATGTTTACCTTAATGTAATAGCTACGACCAATATGTGCATGGATTCAGTTTGTTTCATGTTCCTTTCTAGACTCCCCTCTATTGATTTGTTTGAGCTTGATGGTTTTTGCTGACGTAAGTCATTTCCCCTTCACAGCATCACTGAATAATGTATTCTGGACCTGATGTCTTTGAGTGCATCGAGTGCCTGAAGCCTTTAAAACAGTAGTTTTTTTTAAACGAACAATGTTTAAGAACAGCGTAGCTTACTTACAGAAATGCTGAGTTTGCAGAAAATGGTCTCTTAGACCATTCATGGGGTGGTTCATGGGGGCTCATGGGGGGTTATCAAATATCGGATGAATATCTTATCGACTGAATTGATTTGTTTGAGGGCGTCCTGTCTTAATCTATTACGGTATATAGCCTGCTAGCCTTGTCCAGGCATCTGCAGTGAGCCTGTAATCTTTACAAGTGCGACTGGTGCACTCTCCGTCCAGAATTTAATCAAAACAATTATGGGGTAGTTTTTTTTCGCGGTCTAGGAAATTACGGCTATGGAAGAGCGAGTTGACTCCTTTAACCGTCTGAGTCTGAGCATGGTCCCATAGGAGATGTTTAGGCTTTGCTTTTCTTCTTACAATCATCCGTTTCCCCCACTCCCCCCCCCTCACCCCTTTCTATAAAACCCATTCTCCCCCCCCCCTTATCTTCCCATTCTCCTCTCCTCTATCCAGAAGCCCTCTTGACTTACTTTTGTCATCTTCTCACCCTCCACAACACACATACACTCCCAAAGGCCAATTTTACTCCATATATTTTCTCTAAAATATATAAATATTTTTATTTTCCCCTTTTCTTTATTTGACCCATTGTTTTCCAAACACACATCTCTAAATCCCAAATTTTTCCACCTCTTAATTTCCCTTTAACTCCTCATTACATTTTCTTCTTCCTTCTTCCTTCCTTCTTCCTTAAAAAAATGTTTGTTTTTTCTTCAATTGTTTTGGCCTTATGACTGCACACAAAGCTATTTGAAGTGATTAAGAGTGTTTTTGATGAACATGTCTCGTCTTTTTTCCACACTTCATTTTCGGCTGTCCACTCTGTGTACCCCTGCCTCCCAGGTCTGCCCCAGATGCTGCTGCCCCAGCAGGTGCCCCTGGTGCCCCGGGAGCTGAGGGAGGGGCCCCACCCGGGCCCCCCAACACCTCCAGCAACCGCAGACTTCAGCAATCACAAGCCCAAGTAGAAGAGGTGAGCTTGACAGCCAGGAAAGGGGACGAGGAAAATATGTACGATGTTACAACGCTAGCGCGTATAGAAAGAGTGTCGCGTTCATTCCAGGAGTTACCTCCTGGAGATGTAGGCCTGGGAGAGCGATGGAACTAGTACTGTAGGAAACAGCGCCACCTAGTCACTGCCACACATTTTTGCCCAATCCGGTTTAATCCAAGAGGGCAAATTGAATAAGGGAATAGTCACGAACAATTGCCTCCCAGTTGCAGGGCTATTTTAGATTTGAGTGACTGTAATGTTAAGTGTTTACATTCAGATGCTATATTCTCATGACTAACAATGCCATCCTTCTGTTCTCTTCTGCCTAAACACCATACTCTCCTTGCCCCTCTCTCCTCCTCTCCCTCCTCTCTCCTCCTCTCTCCTCCTCTCTGTCACCTCCAGGTTGTGGACATCATGCGGGTGAACGTGGACAAGGTGTTGGAGAGGGACTCAAAGCTGTCAGAGTTGGATGACAGGGCAGACGCACTCCAGGCCGGTGCCTCTCAGTTTGAGAGTTGTGCAGCGAAGCTTAAGAACAAGTACTGGTGGAAGAACTGCAAGGTAAGCACTGTGTGTTTCATCAGGACCTCCAGTTGCTGGTTCACTGTAGGTACTGCCAATGCTTAGAGACACAGAATTGTAAAAAATAAATAAAAAAATGGGTAGATCCATACAAGGAATGACAGATAAAAAAATAAACGACTTGATGACGAGTAATAGCTTGCATTCTCTCTAAATGACTGATAATCCACCACACACTTGTGTAGTTCACGTTCAATCGAGTGTGAATCGACACCACAACTTTGGTGTTGCGAGAGTACCCTGCTCCAACCAGCCGAGTCGAGAAGGTGATGAGCGCTGAAGCGAGCGTGGAGCGTCTGTCCTGGGAATGCCGCTTTCCTCCTGCGCTCACCAACCCCTTAATGAGCGTCTGTGGATGAGCAGAGTGACGCTTCGGGGAGAGGGGGAGAGGGGGAGAGGGGAGGAGGGGAGGAGGGGAGAGGGGGAGAGGGGGAGAGGGGGGAGGGGAGGAGGGGAGGAGGGGAGGAGGGGAGGAGGGGAGAGGAGAGGAGGGGAGAGGGGGAGAGGGGGAGAGGGGGAGAGGGGGAGAGGGGAGGAGGAGAGGGGGGGAGAGGGGGAGAGGGGAGGAGGAGAGGAGGGGAGAGGGGGAGAGGGGAGGAGGGGAGGAGGAGAGGAGGGGAGAGGGGGAGAGGGGAGGAGGGGAGAGGGGGAGAGGGGAGGAGGGGAGGAGGGGAGGAGGAGAGGAGGGGAGAGGGGGAGAGGGGAGGAGGGGAGGAGGAGAGGAGGGGGTCGGTACAGTGAGCTTCTCACTGCAGAAACGTTCTTACTGAGCCCGCCGAGGCATTGTGTAACTTCAGCACACACACACCAAAATGCCAGTGAGAGTGATGATTCTCCCAGCTCACTCCGTGTTTGTCACTGTCGTGTCACTTTTCTAAAGTGTCATGAAAAGCCTTTAACTCTGCTTTGTTTTGCTTTGTTCTAGATGATGATTATGATGGGCATCATTGGAGTCATTGTGGTTGGAATAATTTTCTGTGAGTACATAAAGTCTCTCGTTTTCAAATATTGCTCACACAGATAAAAACGATTCATTGACATTGACAGTTGTCAAACTGTAGATATTCCTTGCTTTTAGAATTTTTTGTTGTCGCAGTTTTATAACTGTTTACTATACAGCTGTGATTGATTTGATTGGTCAGTTTACGTTTATGGAAGATTGTAATTTGTGGTTCTTAATGAACTGAGATAGTGAAACGACACATTAGCACACATCAGAAGGCATCACTAGTATAATCAGTTGCGTACTGCATGTGCTGTGTCAGAACAGACCCAGGTCTGGATGACCTGCTGCTGCCTCAAATCTCAATTATTCATGGCAGCATATTACAGTAAATTATTTACATAATTCCTCTGTTACCAGCCTTTCGGTTTAAACAGGAACTGAATGAAATAACACGGAAATTGTTTACCAAAGTCTGTCACAAAGTCATGTGTATAAGAAAGCGATTTGCTGACTCAATTACATTTATTCTCCCTCTCCCTCTCCCTCTCCCTCTCCCTCTCTCTCTCCCTCTCCCTCTCCCTCTCCCTCTCCCTCTCCCTCTCCCTCTCCCTCTCCCTCTCCCTCTCCCTCTCCCTCTCCCTCTCCCTCTCCCTCTCCCTCTCTCAGTGTACTTCTTCTATTGAGCTCACCCCATCGTGGCAGAAGGAAACAGACATGAGAATTGGAGTGAAAAAAAAAAAAGACACAACCTCCACTCCTCCCTCTTTCTCCCTCTCCTCCTCCCTCTCTCCCCACGGTCTTCCATTAAATCATCTTGCACTTATACATGACTGTAGTGTTTAGATGCCTGTGCTCTTTGTCCTTCTACCCCTCCCTTTCTTTCGCTCTCTCTTTCGTCCACTGTTTTGGCATGGTGTCTCACCCATTCTCTCCCATCTCTGCTACTCGTACATTATTGAAGTGCGCAGCAAAGAGAGAGAGGACAGGAGAGGGAACAAGAGGGAAGGAGGTAAGTAGGAGAGGAGAAGTCTTTGTAACGCAGAGACAGAGATGACTGGAACGTGGGGAAGAAAGGGGGAGAAGGTGAAAGATAAATGGAGCAAGAGAGGTTAGCCAAAGGAAGATGAAAAAAAAAAATAGGGAGCGTGTGTGCAGGGATACTAAACAGACAGAACAGTTCTTTTTTTAAATCCCAGGCAGACCAATACTATCGTTATACTTTTCTGAGAGGGTCCCACTTGTGTACATTGATACTGACATCTCTAACGAGATCCCTCCCCTCCTACCTCCGACCTATTCTGCTCCTGATCCTCATTACTTACTAATACAAGGTCATGTTAAGATTAAGAATATGATATTTTTGTTGTGTGTGATTGTGTGTACTTGTGATCCAAAGCATTGTAGCCAGTAGCTTTTCCAAGTTTAGCTGATGGGCTTTGGTCATCCTGTCTGTTCCTCTCTAACTCGCTTCATTTTGATATTTCATATCTCTGTTCGTTAGGAATAGCTGTGAAGAGAGAGGCGGAAAAAAAAACGGGGTGTAAAAAAACAGGGAGAGTGAGGATGAGATAAAACCAGACAACAGCTTATTGGTACAAGGTTGAAGCCTTCTGGACTAAACGGAAGCCTGAACTCTAACTAGAAATATTGTTAACAGAGGCCTTTTGCCAGAGTTTATCTTTGACTTTTGACCCCCATCGTCGTGTGCGTAACAGAAAACCAGTTGTAGGATACAAATAGTCTGACATGCGTACAGGCAGAAGGATGCCCATCGAATGGATATGAAATAGACAATCTGTACGTGTGAATGGACTATTCTGTCAGTGCAGAAAGCCCTTGATCTGACTTTGACAGAGACACAGCAGACATGCCCATTATAAACTCACGATGAATTTAAAGAGACACGTTCACTCCCTTCCTAACATGTCCTGTAAGGCCTGGCTTTGGACTGGAATGATCCATGGTCCTGACGTTAGTTCCTGAAACAAGGACATGTATGTAATCCCATCCATGTGCCCTACTACACCACAACCATTTATACAAACCTAAAGAAACACAAACATCATTACCCACAGTACAGTTTTGGCCAAATTTAAGTGTTTATTTCAAACTTGACTTGCATGGCAAACGGTGTCCATAGTTTTGCCTTTTTGTGTGACCTATGTATCTGCCATTTCTGAAACTAACTGCCGATTGTAT